>NC_140997.1:126367388-126459795 GCF_052327205.1 Somniosus microcephalus
GAGAGATTGGGAGTGTGAGAGAGAGAGATTGGGAGTGTGAGAGAGAGAGAGATTGGGAGTGTGAGAGAGAGACTGGGAGTGTGAGAGAGAGAGATTGGGAGTGTGAGAGAGAGATTGGGAGTGTGAGAGAGAGAGAGATTTGGAGTGTGAGAGAGAGATTGGGAGTGTGAGAGAGATTGGGAGTGTGAGAGAGAGAGATTGGGAGTGTGAGAGAGAGAGAGAGATTGGGAGTGTGAGAGAGAGAGAGATTGGGAGTGTGAGGGAGAGAGAGATTGGGAGTGAGAGAGAGAGATTGGGAGTGTGAGAGAGAGAGAGATTGGGAGTGTGAGAGAGAGAGATTGGGAGTGTGAGAGAGAGAGAGAGAAACTGTACCTTTTTGCTATGTAAGCTTTGGCAATATGGTTCTCTGTAAACTTTCATGCAATAAAGCATTTGAACTGAAACTGAACTGAACTGATTGGGAGTGTGAGAGAGAGAGAGATTGGGAGTGTGAGAGAGAGAGATTGGGAGTGAGAGAGAGAGAGAGAGATTAGGAGTGTGAGAGAGAGAGATTGGGAGTGTGAGGGAGAGAGAGATTGGGAGTGTGAGAGAGAGAGATTGGGAGTGTGAGAGAGAGAGACTGGGAGTGAGAGAGAGACTGGGAGTGAGAGAGAGAGAGAGAGACTGGGAGTGTGAGAGAGGGAGATTGGGAGTGTGAGAGAGAGAGAGACTGGGAGTGTGTGAGAGAGAGACAGGGAGTGTGAGAGAGAGAGAGATTGGGAGTGTGAGAGAGAGAGAGATTGGGAGTGTGAGAGAGAGAGATTGGGAGTGTGAGAGAGAGATTGGGAGTGTGAGAGAGAGAGATTGGGAGTGTGAGAGACAGAGAGATTGTGAGTGAGAGAGAGAGAGAGATTGTGAGTGTGTGAGAGAGAGAGGTTGGGAGTGTGAGAGAGAGAGAGAGATTGAGAGTGTGAGAGAGAGAGACTGGGAGTGAGAGAGAGAGAGAGAGAGAGAGATTGGGAGTGTGAGAGAGAGGTTGGGAGTGTGAGAGAGAGGTTGGGAGTGTGAGAGAGAGAGAGAGATTGGGAGTGTGAGAGAGAGAGATTGGGAGTGTGAGAGAGAGATTGGGAGTGTGAGAGAGAGACTGGGAGTGTGAAAGAGAGAGATTGGGAGTGTGAGAGAGAGATTGGGAGTGTGAGAGAGAGAGAGATTGGGAGTGTGAGAGAGAGATTGGGAGTATGAGAGAGAGATTGGGAGTGTGAGGGAGAGAGAGATTGGGAGTGAGAGAGAGAGATTGGGAGTGTGAGAGAGAGATTGGGAGTGTGAGAGAGAGAGATTGGGAGTGTGAGAGAGAGAGAGAGAGATTGGGATGTGAGAGAGAGAGAGATTGGGAGTGTGAGGGAGAGAGAGATTGGGAGTGTGAGGGAGAGAGAGATTGGGAGTGTGAGGGAGAGAGAGATTGGGAGTGTGAGGGAGAGAGAGATTGGGAGTGTGAGAGAGAGAGATTGGGAGTGTGAGAGAGAGAGAGACTGGGAGTGAGAGAGAGAGAGAGAGATTGGGAGTGTGAGAGAGAGAGAGACTGGGAGTGTGTGAGAGAGAGACAGGGAGTGTGAGAGAGAGAGAGATTGGGACTGTGAGAGAGAGAGAGATTGGGAGTGTGAGAGAGAGAGATTGGGAGTGTGAGAGAGAGATTGGAAGTGTGAGAGAGAGAGATTGGGAGTGTGAGAGACAGAGAGATTGTGAGTGAGAGAGAGAGAGAGATTGTGAGTGTGTGAGAGAGAGAGATTGGGAGTGTGAGAGAGAGAGATTGAGAGTGTGAGAGAGAGAGACTGGGAGTGAGAGAGAGAGAGAGAGATTGGGAGTGTGAGAGAGAGGTTGGGAGTGTGAGAGAGAGGTTGGGAGTGTGAGAGAGAGAGGGAGATTGGGAGTGTGAGAGAGAGAGAGAGATTGGGAGTGTGAGAGAGAGAGATTGGGAGTGTGAGAGAGAGAGATTGGGAGTGTGAGAGAGAGAGATTGGGAGTGTGAGAGAGAGAGATTGGGAGTGTGAGAGAGAGAGATTGGGAGTGTGAGAGAGAGACTGGGAGTGTGAGAGAGAGAGATTGGGAGTGTGAGAGAGAGAGAGATTGGGAGTGTGAGAGAGAGATTGGGAGTATGAGAGAGAGAGAGAGAGAGATTGGGAGTGTGAGAGAGAGAGATTGGGAGTGAGAGAGAGAGAGAGAGATTGGGAGTCTGAGAGAGAGAGATTGGGAGTGAGAGAGATAGAGAGATTGGGAGTGTGAGAGAGAGATTGGGAGTGTGAGAGAGAGAGATTGGGAGTGTGAGAGAGAGAGAGACTGGGAGTGTGAGAGAGAGAGAGACTGGGAGTGTGAGAGAGAGAGACTGGGAGTTTGAGAGAGAGCGACATTGGGAGTGTGAGCGAGAGAGAGAGATCGGGAGTGAGAGAGAGAGATTGGGAGTGTGAGAGAGAGAGATTGGGAGTGTGAGAGAGAGAGAGATTGGGAGTATGAGAGAGAGAGAGAGATTGGGAGTGTGAGAGAGAGAGAGAGATTGGGAGTGTGAGAGAGAGAGATTGGGAGTGTGAGAGAGAGCGAGATTGGGAGTGTGAGAGAGAGAGACAGATTGGGAGTGTGAGAGAGAGAGAGATTGGGAGTGTGAGAGAGAGATTGGGAGTGTGAGAGAGAGATTGGGAGTGTGAGAGAGAGAGATTGGGAGTGTGAGAGAGAGAGAGATTGGGAGTGAGAGAGAGAGATTGGGAGTGTGAGAGAGAGAGAGAGAGATCGGGAGTGAGAGAGAGAGATTGGGAGTGTGAGAGAGAGAGAGATTGGGAGTGTGAGAGAGAGAGATTGGGAGTGTGAGAGAGAGAGAGATTGGGAGTGTGAGAGAGAGAGAGAGATTGGGAGTGTGAGAGAGAGAGAGAGATTGGGAGTGTGAGAGAGAGAGAGAGAGATTGGGAGTGTGAGAGAGAGAGAGATTGGGAGTGTGAGAGAGAGATTGGGAGTGTGTGAGAGAGAGAGAGATTGGGAGTGTGAGAGAGAGATTGGGAGTGTGAGAGAGAGAGAGATTGGGAGTGTGAGAGAGAGAGATTGGGAGTGTGAGAGAGAGAGAGATTGGGAGTGTGAGAGAGAGAGAGATTGGGAGTGTGAGAGAGAGAGAGATTGGGAGTGTGAGAGAGAGAGAGAGATTGGGAGTGTGAGAGAGAGAGATTGGGAGTGTGAGAGAGAGTGAGATTGGGAGTGTGAGAGAGAGAGACAGATTGGGAGTGTGGGAGAGAGGGAGAGATTGGGAGTGTGAGAGAGAGAGATTGGGAGTGTGAGAGAGAGAGAGATTGGGAGTGTGAGAGAGAGAGATTGGGAGTGTGAGAGAGAGAGAGATTGGGAGTGTGAGAGAGAGAGAGAGATTGGGAGTGTGAGAGAGAGAGATTGGGAGTGTGAGAGAGAGAGTGATTGGGAGTGTGAGAGAGAGAGAGATTGGGAGTGTGAGAGAGAGAGATTGGGAGTGTGAGAGAGAGAGATTGGGAGTGTGAGAGAGAGAGAGATTGGGAGTGTGAGGGAGAGAGAGATTGGGAGTGTGAGGGAGAGAGAGATTGGGAGTGTGAGGGAGAGAGAGATTGGGAGTGTGAGAGAGAGAGATTGGGAGTGAGAGAGAGAGAGAGATTGGGAGTGAGAGAGAGAGACTGGGAGTGTGAGAGAGACTGGGAGTGTGTGAGAGAGAGAGACTGGGAGTGTGTGAGAGAGAGACAGGGAGCGTGAGAGAGAGAGAGATTGGGAGTGTGAGAGAGAGAGAGATTGGGAGTGTGAGAGAGAGAGAGATTGGGAGTGTGAGAGAGAGAGATTGGGAGTGTGAGAGAGAGAGATTGGGAGTGTGAGAGACAGAGAGATTGGGAGTGAGAGAGAGAGAGAGATTGGGAGTGTGAGAGAGAGAGAGATTGGGAGTGTGAGAGAGAGAGACTGGGAGTGAGAGAGAGAGAGAGAGAGAGATTGGGAGTGTGAGAGAGAGTTTGGGAGTGTGAGAGAGAGGTTGGGAGTGTGAGAGAGAGAGAGAGATTGGGAGTGTGAGAGAGAGAGATTGGGAGTGAGAGAGAGAGAGATTGGGATTGTGAGAGAGAGAGAGAGATTGGGAGTGTGAGAGAGAGAGAGAGATTGGGAAGCGAATGAGTCCGGGGCACGGAGAGTGGACGAGTTTGGAGCACGGAGAGAGAGAGCGAGTCCGAGACCCGGAGAGCGAGTGAGAGAGTCGGAAGAGGAAAAAAAAACGGAGAAATAAGTTTTACCTAATTCTACCTCAGTTTCATTTTAGTTAAAGTTAGTTCGGAAAAAGTTTAATTTTATTTAAATTTAGTTCGAAAAAGACCTGAAAAAAGAACAACAAACCCGCGAGGAAAAGGAATAGAAACCCGAGAGAAACGATAAAATACCCGAACCAAGAGCCTGTGAGAGAAAAATCTGGCTCAAAATATTTGACAGCATAATCCTGCCCATTGCACTGTACGGTAGTGAAGTATGGGGCCCGCTAAATCACCAAAGCTACACTAAATGGGAAAAACATACAATAGAAGCCCTACATGCAGAATTCTGCCGAAGCATCCTTCGCACCCAAAGAAAAACGCCAACAAATGCATGCAGAGCCGAACTAGGCAGATACCCACTGATAATAAACATCCAAAAACGAGCACTAAACTTCCTAAATCACCTCAAATCTAGCTCCCCAGACACCCTTCATTTCAAAGCCTTTCAGACCCAAGAGCTAAACCCAGAAAAGAGTCCCCTGAGTCAGCTGCTACGGAAACTAAGTACTCAGCCGGACCCTGACCAGCCCCAGACCAACACAGCCGTCCAAACACCAATCCGAGTGAACCAAATCATTAAAAAATGCAAAGAAACCTACCTGGAACATTGGAACAAAATAACCGAAAGCCAAAGCAGATTAGAATGTTACCGGGCACTAAAAAGAGAATATAAACTGGCAGACTACCTCACGACCATCAGAGACACAAAACAGAGACAGACCCTCACCAGGTACAGACTAAGCGACCACCAACTGGAAATTGAAAAAGGCAGATACAAGAAATCCTGGCAGCCTAGAGAGAATAGAATATGCGATCAATGTCTGGCTGGCGAGGTTGAAACAGAAATGCATTTCCTCCTAAAATGCGAAAAATTCAACACATCAAGAAACATATTATTCAACAAGCTAAGCCAAACAACCCCAGATTTCAAGGAATTGGATGATCTGTCAAAATTGAGATTAGTCCTAGGAGAAGGAGACAGACCATACCTTGGGGCCAAATATGTAACAACATGTCACAACCTGAGGACTGTTTAAAATTAAGACTGTTTAAAATTAATATTGAACGTACCAAATGAAGTACAAAGACTGTTTAAAATTAATATTGTTTAAAAGTAATATTGTATGTACCCAACAAATGTCAAATCGATTGACACCTACAGAATGTTGGAAAACTGTACCTTTTTGCTATGTAAGCTTTGGCAATATGGTTCTCTGTAAACTTTCATGCCAATAAAGCATTTTAATTGGAATTGGAATTGGAATTGGATAAACCGTTAAGAGCAGCTGTATCAAAGATGAACCCCTGAAAAACTCCCAATTTTGGACCTAAAAGTGGGCTAAGGTGGAACACGACACAAAAAAGAGAAAAAAAAAAGTTATCTATCTGAGACAAAAAACAAACGACTACAATGAGCAGGGAAATGATACATCCTGAGCAATGCACAAAAAATAATGCAAAGGAAAAATACAAGTACACAACACTAAAAAATAACCCAGAGATCCTCTACGTTGACTATACCACACACAAAGGGACTAAGCTGAAGAACAACCTCATATTCTACACCGAATACGTCACCTCCTGGAAGGAGACTTTCCAAAAACACTACGCATACGTCTCCAGTGAAGGTATTGGCAGTGGAGGCAGACTGAAAATATGTAAAGATGGAAACCTAGATAAAGATGACCCCCTGCTAACCATAAGCTACTACAACAAAAATAGAAAGATCATGATACAGGGGAATGTGGAAAATCTGGACTCCTTCGAAAAGGAATTCCCCCAGTTGAAAACTAAGACAGACACAAGGAGGACCAATGGACAGGAAGCAAAAGAGAGTCGAACAGAGGATGATGAGAGCCAAGTGGAGGAAGAAGAAGAAAGACCAGCAGAGGAAAACACCTCCCTGTCCATCTCCACCCCCCCCACACCTCTCAACGAAAACAAAATGATGAAAGAGAATCTGGCCAAACTAGGACTTGATTTCAACGAATACAGAGAAACACTGGCCAAGAATTTGAAGGAGGAATTCAAACAGCTAAAAACGGAACACGAGTCCACCATCCACAAGCTGAGAAAGACCATAGAGGAGCAAAGAAATGAGATCAAAGAACTCCGTACTCAACTAAACAAAACGAAGGAGACCGTAGAAAGGCTCAGCAGGCAACACAAACCTCTTAAGGTCCAAAAACCTGAGGACACAAAAACAACACACACAAGGACACAGAACCCGCCGGATGCCACCCCACACGAAGACACACCGAAAGCCACAAACCCCGCTCCAACCAGCCCTCAGTCGAGTCATGCCCAGACTACTGCTACCCAGTCCTCACACACAGGAACACAAAAACCGTCAGATACCCCCCCAAACGAGGACACACCGAAAGCCCCAAACCCTGCTCCTGCCACACAACATATCCCAGAAACCCAGCCAACAACCAGCCACCAGGCGAGTCCTACCCAGACTACTGTTACCCAGTCTGAAAAACCAGCCCCTCAGGCGGTCCTGCTGACCGACTCCAACGGAAAGTTTCTGGACCCCCAGAGGCTGTTCCCAGACCATCAAGTCCTGAAAAAATGGTGCAGCAACACAGACCAAGCAATGAAGATCCTGAACAAAGAATCCCTTGGAAGCCCCAAATGGATTGTGATCCACACAGGCACGAACGGCCTACGCACCCTACAGGAAGGCACTGCTAGGGCGGTGAGCAGGATGGCGGAAAAGGCCAGCAGGGAATTCCCCGAGGCGCAGATCGTGATCTCCACACTACTGCCCAGAAAGGACACCCCAGCCTATATAATCCACAACACCAACAGGGAGATCGACACGAGATGTTCTGTCCTCCCCAACGTCTCCCTGGCCCATCATCCAAACATCAACACAAGGGACCTCTATGACGAAATACATCTACTCAAACAGCGGATGTGGGTCTTCGCAAGAAACCTCATAAACACTGCCAAAAGACGCAGCCCTCCCACCCCCTCTACCATTGGGAGCCCAAACAGGACCACCAATGTCCCCCACCCCCCTATACAAAACCAACAACAGAACCGTGCTTTTATACCTGACCCAAGACCCCCCTCTAGACCACAGACTGTAGACCAAGAACTGAGAAAGATCATGACGATGCTGAACAGCCTGATAGAAAGCCGGAGAAATTATTAATATTGTTATTTATCATTATCATTATTGTTATCTTATCAGTATTATTACTATTATTAGATAGCTATATGTGCATACCTCATGACATTTATACTAAATCATCATTTAGCATTATAGAAAATAGTGTTTCCACACTCATCCCACAAAATAGGTCCATTTTATTTCGTTTTTTTGAACTATATAAATGCGTTCTTTCCACATAAGCTGCTGGAATATCCAGGGCCTCCGCTCCTCAACTTTTGGGATGAAGAGTACAGACCCTGAATTCCTAAAAGCTATAAAAGACATTGATATAATTGTGTTAACAGAAACATGGTGCCAAAAGGACGTGCCGACCCACTGTCCTCCAATGTACCATGAAATCATTGTGCCCTCAGTAAAGAACACTAAAACACGCAAGGGCAGAACCTCCGGGGGAATATTGGTGTGGTATAAGGGAGAACTGGACAAACACATCTCACCGGTAAAACAGGGAAAATCACACGTATGGCTAAAACTAGATAAAAATATAGGAATAGCAAAAAAAGATGTTTACTTATGTGCGCTCTACATACCTCCAATAGAATCGCCATATTTCGAAGAGGAGTTATTTGATACTCTCCACATGGAAATCAGCCATTTCCAGGCCCAAGGAAAGGTGATAATATGTGGGGACCTAAATGCAAGGACCGGTTGTGAACCTGACTTCATAGACCCACAGGGAAACAACCATGTGTTTGGCCAGACCCCTTCAGATGTCACACCAGCCATCGCAAATCGGAACAACCTTGATCGTGAAATAAATAAAAGCGGTAGGGAGGTAGTGCAACTCTGCCGAGCCTTAGGCCTGTACATAGTTAACGGTAGGTTCAGAGGGGACTCCCTAGGGAGACTCACATACTCCTCAACTCTTGGGTCTAGTGTGGTGGACTATACAATCACTGACCTGGACCCCTGCGATATCAACTCATTCACTGTCAGGCAGCAATCCCCCCTCTCAGACCATAACCAAATAAATATGTACCTTAAACTTTCTGCCCAAACTACAGACACAAAAAAGGAACCCAGTAAGCTCCATAAAATAAACCAGACATACAGATGGGCCCCAGACAGTGGAGAAAAATTCATCACAGCACTAAAGTCACCTGATCTCACAAGTAAAATATCAAAATTTAAAGAAAACCCATACGAGATCACCAGAGATGGTGTAAACATGGCCATAGAGGATATAAATATGATCTTCCATGAGGCAGCTGTAAAAGCCGACCTTGTGAAACAGAAGAGGAAGCGTCACAAAAGACAAAATAAAAATAAGAAATGGTTTGACCACGAATGCAAAAATGCCAGAAAAGACCTGAGAAAAATATCAAACCAAAAGCATCGCCAACCAAACAATCCAGACCTACGTACTAGATACAATGAAACCCTCAAAAGATATAAACACACCATTAGGAACAAAACACAAAACTATACCCACAAAATACTCGAAGAAATTGAAAACTCCACCAATCCAAAACAATTCTGGGAAATGTGGAATAACCTGAGTACAACACAATTGCAAGCATTACCAATCCAAGATGGCGACATCTGGAGAACACATTTTGAAAACCTCTACAAAGACATCCCAATAAACGAAACAAACCCAAGTCAACATCAGGTCACAGAAAAACTCCACACATTAGAAGCAACAATTAAAGACAACCAAAACCCTCTAGACTCCCCAATCACATGGAAAGAACTGGCCACAAAAACAAAATCTCTCCACCTAAAGAAAGCCTGTGGCCCAGACAACATCAAAAATGAAATGCTCAAGTTCAGCAATATGGAGATGCAGGGTGCGATACTCAAACTATTCAACATCATATTACGCTCAGGCTGTTTTCCCGATATCTGGTGCCAAGGACTAATCTCCCCCATATATAAAAGTGGAAACAAATCAGACCCAAATAACTACCGCGGCATCTGTGTCAACAGTTGTCTAGGGAAGTTATTCTGCAGTATTCTAAATAGTAGATTACTTGATTTTCTTAACAAACATAATATCCTCAGAAAAAAACAAATAGGATTTCTTCCAAAACACCGCACAGCCGACCATATCTATACCCTTCACACCCTCATTGGAAAACATATACACCAAACAAAAAATGGGAAAATATTCGCCTGTTTCATCGACTTCAAGAAAGCCTTTGACTCTATATGGCACGAAGGGCTCTATTATAAACTGCTTCAGTGTGGAATAGGGGGCAAAGTCTATGACCTTATTAAATCAATGTATCTGAAAAACAAATGCGGGGTCAAAATTGGAGACAAACGCACCGATTTCTTCACCCAGAGAAGAGGCGTCCGGCAGGGCTGCAATTTGAGCCCGACCCTGTTCAACATATACATAAATGAATTAGCAGACATGCTGGAGCAAAGCGAGTCACCAGGTCTCCGTCTCCTGGATGGAGAAGTGAAATCCCTGTTCTATGCGGACGACCTGGTTCTGCTGTCTCCCACAGAACAGGGATTACAGCAACAACTAGACCTACTCGACAAATACTGCCAAAATTGGGCTCTAACAGTAAATCTAAAGAAAACCAACATCATGATTTTTCAAAAAAGGCCCAGATGTCAGGAAAACAAATACCAGTTTACCCTCAGTGATACCACTATAGGACACACTATGAGCTACACCTACCTTGGTCTAACTATTACAGCATCAGGGAGCTTCAGCATAGCAGTGAATGCACTAAAAGAAAAAGCCCGAAGAGCCCTATATGCAATAAAAAGAAAATTCTACAACATCCAAATCCCAATCAAAATCTGGCTCAAAATATTTGACAGCATAATCCTGCCCATTGCACTGTACGGTAGTGAAGTATGGGGCCCGCTAAATCACCAAAGCTACACTAAATGGGAAAAACACACAATAGAAGCCCTACATGCAGAATTCTGCCGAAGCATCCTTCGCACCCAAAGAAAAACGCCAACAAATGCATGCAGAGCCGAACTAGGCAGATACCCACTGATAATAAACATCCAAAAACGAGCACTAAACTTCCTAAATCACCTCAAATCTAGCTCCCCAGACACCCTTCATTTCAAAGCCTTTCAGACCCAAGAGCTAAACCCAGAAAAGAGTCCCCTGAGTCAGCTGCTACTGAAGCTAAGTACTCAGCCGGACCCTGACCAGCCCCAGACCAACACAGCCGTCCAAACACCAATCCGAGTGAACCAAATCATTAAAAAATGCAAAGAAACCTACCTGGAACATTGGAACAAAATAACCGAAAGCCAAAGCAGAATAGAATGTTACCGGGCCCTAAAAAGAGAATATAAACTGGCAGACTACCTCACGACCATCAGAGACACAAAACAGAGACAGACCCTCACCAGGTACAGACTAAGCGACCACCAACTGGAAATTGAAAAAGGCAGATACAAGAAATCCTGGCAGCCTAGAGAGAATGGAATATGCGATCAATGTCTGGCTGGCGAGGTTGAAACAGAAATGCATTTCCTCCTAAAATGCGAAAAATTCAACACATCAAGAAACATATTATTCAACAAGCTAAGCCAAACAACCCCAGATTTCAAGGAATTGGATGACCTGTCAAAATTGAGATTAGTCCTAGGAGAAGGAGACAGACCATACCTTGGGGCCAAATATGTAACAACATGTCACAACCTGAGGACTGTTTAAAATTAAGACTGTTTAAAATTAATATTGAACGTACCAAATGAAATACAAAGACTGTTTAAAATTAATATTGTTTAAAAGTAATATTGTATGTACCCAACAAATGTCAAATCGATTGACACCTACAGAATGTTGGAAAACTGTACCTTTTTGCTATGTAAGCTTTGGCTATATGGTTCTCTGTAAACTTTCATGCCAATAAAGCCTTTGAATTGAATTGAATTGAATTGAGAGTCTGGAAGTGTGAAAGAGAGTGGGAGTGTGAGAGAGACTGGGAGTGTGAGAGAGAGAGATTGGGAGTGAGAGAGAGAGAGAGAGAGATTGGGAGTGTGAGAGAGAGAGAGAGTGAGAGAGAGAGAGAGATTGGGAGTGTGAGAGAGAGAGATTGGGAGTGTGAGAGAGAGAGAGACTGGGAGTGAGAGAGAGAGAGAGAGAGATTGGGAGTGTGAGAGAGAGATTGGGAGTGTGAGAGAGACAGAGATATTGGGAGTGTGAGAGAGAGAGATTTGGGGTGTGAGAGAGAGAGAGATTGGGAGTGTGAGAGAGAGATTGGGAGTGAGAGAGAGATTGGGAGTTTGAGAGAGAGTGAGTGGGAGTGTGAGAGAGAGATTGGGAGTGTGAGAGAGAGATTGGGAGTATGAGAGAGAGATTGGGAGTGTGGAAGTGTGAGAGAGAGTGGGAGTGTGAGAGAGAGAGAGAGTGGGAGTGTGAGAGAGAGAGATATTGGGAGTGCGAGAGAGAGAGAGAGAGAGTGGGAGTGTGAGAGGGAGAGACTGGGAGTGAATGAGAGACTGGGAGTGAGAGAGACTGGGAGTGTGAGAGAGAGAGAGAGTGGGAGTGTGAGAGAGAGAGAGTGGGAGTGTGAGAGAGAGAGACTGGGAGTGTGAGAGAGAGAGTGGGAGTGTGAGAGAGAGAGAGAGAGACTGGGAGTGTGAGAGAAAGAGAGAGAGAGATAGATAGACTGGGAGTGTGTGAGAGAGAGAGAGAGACTGGGAGTGAGAGAGAGAGAGACTGGGAGTGAGAGAGAGAGACTGGGAGTGTGAGAGAGAGAGAGAGAGAGAGATAGATAGACTGGGAGTGTGTGAGAGAGAGAGAGAGACTGGGAGTGAGAGAGAGAGAGACTGGGAGTGAGAGAGAGAGAAAGATTGGGAGTGAGAGAGACTGGGAATGTGTGAGAGAGAGAGAGAGACTGGGAGTGTGAAAGAGAGAGAGAGACTGGGAGTGAGAGATAGAGACTGGGAGTGTGTGTGTGAGAGAGAGAGAGAGAGGGAGTGGGAGTGTGAGAGAGAGAGAGAGTGGGAGTGTGAGAGAGAGAGTGGGACTGTGAGAGAGAGATTGGGAGTGTGAGGGAGAGAGATTGGGAGTGTGAGAGAGAGGGAGATTGGGTGGGAGAGAGAGAGAGAGAGAGATTGGGAGTGTGAGAGAGAGAGATTGGGAGTGTGAGAGAGAGGGAGATTGGGTGGGAGAGAGAGAGAGAGAGAGATTGGGAGTGTGAGAGAGAGATTGGGAGTGTGAGAGAGAGACTGGGAGTGTGCGAGAGAGAGATTGGGAGTGTGAGAGAGAGAGAGATTCGGAGTGTGAGAGAGAGAGAGGGATTGGGAGTGAGAGAGAGAGAGATTGGGAGTGCGAGAGAGACTGGGAGTGTGAGAGAGAGAGAGATTGGGAGTGTGAGAGAGAGAGATTGAGAGTGTGAGAGAGAGATTGTGAGTGTGAGAGAGAGAGACTGGGAGTGAGAGAGAAAGAGATTGGGAGTGTGAGAGAGAGAGAGTGAGATTGGGAGTGTGAGAGAGAGATTGGGAGTGTGAGAGAGAGAGAGATTGGGAGTGTGAGAGAGAGAGAGATTGGGAGTGTGAGAGAGATTGGGAGTGTGAGAGAGAGTGAGTGGGAGTGTGAGAGAGAGATTGGGAGTATGAGAGAGAGATTGGGAGTGTGGAAGTGTGAGAGAGAGTGGGAGTGTGAGAGAGAGAGAGAGTGGGAGTGTGAGAGAGAGAGATATTGGGAGTGCGAGAGAGAGAGAGAGACTGGGAGTGAGAGAGAGAGACTGGGAGAGAGAGAGACTGGGAGTGTGAGAGAGAGAGAGAGAGTGGGAGTGTGAGAGAGACTAGGAGTGAGAGAGAGAGACTGGGAGTGTGAGAGAGAGAGAGATATATAGACTGGGAGTGTGTGAGAGAGAGAGAGAGACTGGGAGTGAGAGAGAGAGAGAGAGAGACTGGGAGTGAGAGAGAGAGACTGGGAGTGTGAGAGAGAGAGAGAGAGAGAGATAGATAGACTGGGAGTGTGTGAGAGAGAGAGAGAGACTGGGAGTGAGAGAGAGAGACTGGGAGTGAGAGAGAGAGAAAGATTGGGAGTGAGAGAGACTGGGAATGTGTGAGAGTGAGAGAGAGACTGGGAGTGTGAGAGAGAGAGAGAGAGACTGGGAGTGTGAGAGAGAGAGAGAGAGAGAGAGACTGGGAGTGGGAGTGAGAGAGAGAGAGAGAGAGACTGGGAGTGAGAGATAGAGACTGGGAGTGTGTGTGAGAGAGAGAGAGAGAGTGGGAGTGTGAGAGAGAGAGAGAGAGAGAGTGGGAGTGTGAGAGAGAGAGTGGGACTGTGAGAGAGAGATTGGGAGTGTGAGGGAGAGAGAGATTGGGAGTGTGAGAGAGAGAGATTGGGAGTGTGAGAGAGAGGGAGATTGGGAGTGTGAGAGAGAGAGAGATTGGGAGTGTGAGAGAGAGAGAGATTGGGAGTGTGAGAGAGAGAGAGAGTGAGAGAGAGAGAGAGATTGGGAGTGTGAGAGAGAGAGATTGGGAGTGTGTGAGAGAGAGAGAGAGACTGGGAGTGAGAGAGAGAGAGAGAGAGAGATTGGGAGTGTGAGAGAGAGATTGGGAGTGTGAGAGAGACAGAGAGATTGGGAGTGTGAGAGAGAGATTGGGAGTGCGAGAGAGAGATTGGGAGTGCGAGATAGAGACTGGGAGTGTGAGAGAGAGAGACTGGGAGTGAGAGAGAAAGAGATTGGGAGTGTGAGAGAGAGACAGAGAGATTGGGAGTGTGAGAGAGAGAGTGGGAGTGTGAGAGAGAGAGACTGGGGGTGAGAGAGAGAGACTGGGAGTGTGAGAGAGAGAGACTGGGAGTGTGAGAGAGAGACTGGGAGTGTGAGAGAGAGACTGGGAGTGAGAGAGAGAGAAAGATTGGGAGTGAGAGAGAGAGACTGGGAATGTGTGAGAGAGAGAGAGAGACTGGGAGTGAGAGAGAGAGAAAGATTGGGAGTGAGAGAGAGAGACTGGGAATGTGTGAGAGAGAGAGAGAGAGACTGGGAGTGTGAGAGAGAGAGAGAGAGAGAGACTGGGAGTGGGAAAATGCGAAAAATTCAACACATCAAGAAACATATTATTCAACAAGCTAAGCCAAACAACCCCAGATTTCAAGGAATTGGATGATCTGTCAAAATTGAGATTAGTCCTAGGAGAAGGAGACAGACCATACCTTGGGGCTAAATATGTAACAACATGTCACAACCTGAGGACTGTTTAAAAGTAAGACTGTTTAAAATTAATATTGAACGTACCAAATGAAGTAGAAAGACTGTTTAAAATTAATATTGTTTAAAAGTAATATTGTATATACCCAACAAATGTCAAATCGATTGACACCTACAGAATGTTGGAAAACTGTACCTTTTTGCTATGTAAGCTTTGGCAATATGGTTCTCTGTAAACTTTCATGCCAATAAAGCATTTGAACTGAACTGAACTGAACTGAGAGAGAGACTGGGAATGTGAGAGAGAGAGAGAGAGAGAGACTGGGAGTGAGAGAGGGAGAGAGAGAGAGAGAGAGACTGGGAGTGGGAGTGAGAGAGAGAGAGAGACTGGGAGTGAGAGATAGAGACTGGGAGTGTGTGTGTGAGAGAGAGAGAGAGAGAGTGGGAGTGTGAGAGAGAGAGAAATTGGGAGTGTGAGAGAGAGAGAATGGGAGTGTGAGAGAGAGAGAGAGTGGGAGTGAGAGAGAGAGAAAGAGAGATTGGGAGTGTGAGAGAGAGTGAGATTGGGAGTGTGAGAGAGAGAGAGAGATTGGGAGTGAGAGAGAGTCAGATTGGGAGTGTGAGAGAGAATGAGAGACTGGGAGTGTGAGAGAGAGATTGGGAGTGTGAGAGAGAGAGAGTCTGGAAGTGTGAGAGAGAGTGGGAGTGTGAGAGAGACTGGGAGTGTGAGAGAGAGAGATTGGGAGTGAGAGAGAGAGAGAGAGAGAGATTGGGAGTGTGAGAGAGAGAGAGAGTGAGAGAGAGAGAGAGAGATTGGGAGTGTGAGAGAGAGAGATTGGGAGTGTGAGAGAGAGACTGGGAGTGAGAGAGAGAGAGAGAGAGAGATTGGGAGTGTGAGAGAGAGATTGGGAGTGTGAGAGAGACAGAGATATTGGGAGTGTGAGAGAGAGAGATTTGGGGTGTGAGAGAGAGAGAGATTGGGAGTGTGAGAGAGAGATTGGGAGTGAGAGAGAGATTGGGAGTGTGAGAGAGAGTGAGTGGGAGTGTGAGAGAGAGATTGGGAGTGTGAGAGAGAGATTGGGAGTATGAGAGAGAGATTGGGAGTGTGGAAGTGTGATGGAGAGTGGGAGTGTGAGAGAGAGAGTGGGAGTGTGAGAGAGAGAGATATTGGGAGTGCGAGAGAGAGAGAGAGAGAGTGGGAGTGTGAGAGAGAGAGACTGGGAGTGAGAGAGAGACTGGGAGTGAGAGAGAGAGAGAGAGAGAGATAGATGGACTGGGAGTGTGTGAGAGAGAGAGAGAGACTGGGAGTGAGAGAGAGAGAGACTGGGAGTGAGAGAGAGAGAAAGATTGGGAGTGAGAGAGACTGGGAATGTGTGAGAGAGAGAGAGAGACTGGGAGTGTGAGAGAGAGAGAGACTGGGAGTGGAGTGAGAGAGAGAGAGAGACTGGGAGTGTGAGAGAGAGAGAGACTGGGAGTGGAGTGAGAGAGAGAGAGAGAGAGAGACTGGGAGTGGAGTGAGAGAGAGAGAGAGAGAGAGAGAGAGACTGGGAGTGAGAGATAGAGACTGGGAGTGTGTGAGAGAGAGAGAGAGAGAGTGGGAGTGTGAGAGAGAGAGAGGGAGAGAGAGTGGGACTGAGAGAGAGAGATTGGGAGTGTGAGGGAGAGAGAGATTGGGAGTGTGAGGGAGACTGGGAGAGAGAGAGAGAGAGAGATTGGGAGTGTGAGAGAGAGGGAGATTGGGTGGGAGAGAGAGAGAGAGAGATTGGGAGTGTGAGAGAGAGAGAGATTGGGAGTGTGAGAGAGAGATTGGGAGTGTGAGAGAGAGAGAGATTCGGAGTGTGAGAGAGAGAGAGGGATTGGGAGTGAGAGAGAGAGAGAGATTGGGAGTGCGAGAGAGACTGGGAGTGTGAGAGAGAGATTGGGAGTGTGAGAGAGAGAGATTGAGAGTGTGAGAGAGAGATTGTGAGTGAGAGAGAGAGACTGGGAGTGAGAGAGAAAGAGATTGGGAGTGAGAGAGAGAGAAAGAGAGAGAGAGAGAGATTGGGAGTGTGAGAGAGAGTGAGATTGGGAGTGTGAGAGAGAGAGAGATTGGGAGTGAGAGAGAGTGAGATTGGGAGTGTGAGAGAGAATGAGAGACTGGGAGTGTGAGAGAGAGATTGGGAGTGTGAGAGAGAGAGAGTCTGGAAGTGTGAGAGAGAGTGGGAGTGTGAGAGAGACTGGGAGTGTGAGAGAGAAATTGGGAGTGAGAGAGAGAGAGAGAGAGACTGGGAGTGTGAGAGAGAGAGAGTGAGAGATTGGGAGTGTGAGAGAGAGAGATTGGGAGTGCGAGAGAGAGAGAGACTGGGAGTGAGAGAGAGAGAGAGAGAGATTGGGAGTGTGAGAGAGAGATTGGGAGTGTGAGAGAGACAGAGATATTGGGAGTGTGAGAGAGAGAGATTTGGGGTGTGAGAGAGAGAGAGATTGGGAGTGTGAGAGAGAGATTGGGAGTGAGAGAGAGATTGGGAGTGTGAGAGAGAGTGAGTGGGAGTGTGAGAGAGAGATTGGGAGTGTGAGAGAGAGATTGGGAGTGTGAGAGAGAGATTGGGAGTATGAGAGAGAGATTGGGAGTGTGGAAGTGTGAGAGAGAGTGGGAGTGTGAGAGAGAGAGAGAGTGGGAGTGTGAGAGAGAGAGATATTGGGAGTGCGAGAGAGAGAGAGAGAGTGGGAGTGTGAGAGAGAGAGACTGGGAGTGAGAGAGAGAGACTGGGAGTGTGAGAGAGAGAGAGAGAGTGGGAGTGTGAGAGAGAGAGAGAGAGTGGGAGTGTGAGAGAGAGAGAGAGAGAGTGGGAGTGTGAGAGAGAGAGACTGGGAGTGTGAGAGAGTGGGAGTGTGAGAGAGAGAGACTGGGAGTGAGAGAGAGAGACTGGGAGTGTGAGAGAGAGAGAGAGATCGATAGACTGGGAGTGTGTGAGAGAGAGAGAGAGACTGGGAGTGAGAGAGAGAGAGACTGGGAGTGAGAGAGAGAGAAAGATTGGGAGTGAGAGAGACTGGGAATGTGTGAGAGAGAGAGAGAGACTGGGAGTGTGAGAGAGAGAGAGAGAGAGAGACTGGGAGTGTGAGAGAGAGAGAGACTGGGAGTGGGAGTGAGAGAGAGAGAGAGACTGGGAGTGAGAGATAGAGACTGGGAGTGTGTGAGAGAGAGAGAGAGAGAGAGGGAGTGGGAGTGTGAGAGAGAGAGAGAGAGAGAGTGGGAGTGTGAGAGAGAGAGAGAGAGTGGGAGTGTGAGAGAGAGAGAGAGAGAGGGAGAGAGAGTGGGACTGTGAGAGAGAGATTGGGAGTGTGAGGGAGAGAGAGATTGGGAGTGTGAGAGAGACTGGGAGAGAGAGAGAGAGAGAGATTGGGAGTGTGAGAGAGAGAGATTGGGAGTGTGAGAGAGAGAGAGAGATTGGGAGTGTGAGAGAGAGAGAGAGATTGGGAGTGTGGGAGAGAGGGAGATTGGGTGGGAGAGAGAGAGAGAGAGAGATTGGGAGTGTGTGAGAGAGATTGGGAGTGTGAGAGAGAGACTGGGAGTGTGCGAGAGAGCGATTGGGAGTGTGAGAGAGAGAGAGATTGGGAGTGTGAGAGAGAGATTGGGAGTGTGAGAGAGAGAGAGATTCGGAGTGTGAGAGAGAGGGATTGGGAGTGAGAGAGAGAGAGAGATTGGGAGTGCGAGAGAGACTGGGAGTGTGAGAGAGAGATTGGGAGTGTGAGAGAGAGAGATTGAGAGTGTGAGAGAGAGATTGTGAGTGAGAGAGAGAGACTGGGAGTGAGAAAGAGATTGGGAGTGTGAGAGAGAGAGAGTGAGATTGGGAGTGTGAGAGAGAGATTGGGAGTGTGAGAGAGAGAGAGATTGGGAGTGTGAGAGAGAGATTGGGAGTGTGAGAGAGATTGGGAGTGTGAGAGAGAGAGAGAGTGGGAGTGTGAGAGAGAGAGAGAGAGTGGGAGTGTGAGAGAGAGACTGGGAGTGTGAGAGAGAGAGAGAGAGTGGGAGTGTGAGAGAGAGAGACTGGGAGTGAGAGAGAGAGACTGGGAGTGAGAGAGAGAGAGAGAGAGAGATAGATAGACTGGGAGTGTGTGAGAGAGAGAGAGAGAGACTGGGAGTGAGAGAGAGAGAGACTGGGAGTGAGAGAGAGAGACTGGGATTGTGAGAGAGAGAGAGAGAGAGATAGATAGACTGGGAGTGTGTGAGAGAGAGAGAGAGAGACTGGGAGTGAGAGAGAGAGAGACTGGGAGTGAGAGAGAGAGAGAAAGATTGGGAGTGAGAGAGACTGGGAATGTGTGAGAGAGAGAGACTGGGAGTGTGAGAGAGAGAAAGAGACTGGGAGTGTGAGAGAGAGAGACTGGGAGTGGGAGAGAGAGAGAGAGAGAGAGAGACTGGGAGTGAGAGATAGAGACTGGGAGTGTGTGAGAGAGAGAGGGAGTGGGAGTGAGAGAGAGAGAGAGAGAGAGAGTGGGAGTGTGAGAGAGAGAGAGTGGGACTGTGAGAGAGAGATTGGGAGTGTGAGGGAGAGAGAGATTGGGAGTGTGAGAGAGACTGGGAGAGAGAGAGATTGGGAGTGTGAGAGAGAGGGAGATTGGGTGGGAGAGAGAGAGAGATTGGGAGTGTGAGAGAGAGATTGGGAGTGTGAGAGAGAGACTGGGAGTGTGCGAGAGAGAGATTGGGAGTGTGAGAGAGAGAGAGATTGGGAGTGTGAGAGAGAGATTGGGAGTGTGAGAGAGAGAGAGGGATTGGGAGTGAGAGAGAGAGATTGGGAGTGCGAGAGAGAGAGACTGGGAGTGTGAGAGAGAGAGATTGGGAGTGCGAGAGAGAGAGATTGGGAGTGTGAGAGAGAGAGAGATTGGGAGTGTGAGAGAGAGAGATTGGGAGTGTGAGAGTGAGAGAGTGAGATTGGGAGTGTGAGAGAGAGATTGGGAGTGTGAGAGAGAGAGAGATTGGGAGTGTGAGAGAGAGAGATTGGGAGTGTGAGAGAGAGAGATTGGGAGTGTGAGAGAGAGAGATTGGGAGTGTGAGAGAGAGAGAGATTGGGAGTGTGAGAGAGAGAGATTGGGAGTGTGAGAGAGAGAGAGATTGGGAGTGTGAGAGAGAGAGATTGGGAGTGAGAGAGAGAGAGACTGGGAGTGAGAGAGAGAGAGATGGAGTGAGAGAGAGAGATTGGGAGTGTGAGAGAGATTGGGAGTGTGAGAGAGAGATTGGCAGTGTGAGAGAGAGAGATTGGGAGTGTGAGAGAGAGAGAGATTGGGAGTGTGAGAGAGAGAGATTGGGAGTGTGAGAGAGACTGGGAGTGAGAGAGAGAGAGACTGGGAGTGAGAGAGAGATGGAGTGAGAGAGAGAGATTGGGAGTGTGAGAGAGAGAGAGTCTGGAAGTGTGAGAGAGAGTGGGAGTGTGAGAGAGACTGGGAGTGTGAGAGAGAGAGATTGGGAGTGAGAGAGAGAGAGAGAGTGAGAGAGAGAGAGAGACCAGAAAAGACCTGAGAAAAATATCAAACCAAAAGCATCGGCAACCAAACAACCCGGACCTACGTACTAGATACAACGAAACCCTCAAAAGATATAAACACACCATTAGGAACAAAACACAAAACTATACCCACAAAATAGTCGAAGAAATTGAAAACTCCACCAATCCAAAACAATTCTGGGAAATGTGGAATAACCTGAGTACAACACAATTGCAAGCATTACCAATCCAAGATGGCGACATCTGGAGAACACATTTTGAAAACCTCTACAAAGACATCCCAAAAAACAAAACAAACACAAGTCAACATCAGGTCACAGAAAAACTCCACACATTAGAAGCAACAATTAAAGACAACCAAAACCCTCTAGACTCCCCAATCACACGGAAAGAACTGGCCACAAAAACAAAATCTCTCCACCTAAAGAAAGCCTGTGGCCCAGACAACATCAAAAATGAAATGCTAAAGTTCAGCAATATGGAGATGCAGGGTGCGATACTCAAACTATTCAACATCATATTACGCTCAGGCTGTTTTCCCGATATCTGGTGCCAAGGACTAATCTCCCCCATATATAAAAGTGGAAACAAATCAGACCCAAATAACTACCGCGGCATCTGTGTCAACAGTTGTCTAGGGAAGTTATTCTGCAGTATTCTAAATAGTAGATTACTTGATTTTCTTAACAAACATAATATCCTCAGAAAAAACCAAATAGGCTTTCTTCCAAAACACCGCACCGCCGACCATATCTATACCCTTCACACCCTCATTGAAAAACATAAACACCAAACAAAAAATGGGAAAATATTCGCCTGTTTCATCGACTTCAAGAAAGCCTTTGACTCTATATGGCACGAAGGGCTCTATTATAAACTTCTTCAGTGTGGAATAGGGGGCAAAGTCTATGACCTTATTAAATCAATGTATCTGAAAAACAAATGCGGGGTCAAAATTGGAGACAAACGCACCGATTTCTTCACCCAGAGAAGAGGCGTCCGGCAGGGCTGCAATTTGAGCCCGACCCTGTTCAACATATACATAAATGAATTAGCAGACATGCTGGAGCAAAGCGAGTCACCAGGTCTCCGTCTCCTGGATGGAGAAGTGAAGTCCCTGCTCTATGCGGACGACCTGGTTCTGCTGTCTCCCACAGAACAGGGATTACAGCAACAACTAGACCTACTCGACAAATACTGCCAAAATTGGGCTCTAACAGTAAATCTAAAGAAAACCAACATCATGATTTTTCAGAAAAGACCCAGATGTCAGGAAAACAAATACCAGTTTACCCTCAGTGATACCACTATAGGACACACTATGAGCTACACCTACCTTGGTCTAACTATTACAGCATCAGGGAGCTTCAGCATAGCAGTGAATGCACTAAAAGAAAAAGCCCGAAGAGCCCTATATGCAATAAAAAGAAAATTCTACAACATCCAAATCCCAATCAAAATCTGGCTCAAAATTTTTGACAGCATAATCCTGCCCATTGCACTGTACGGTAGTGAAGTATGGGGCCCGCTAAATCACCAAAGCTACACTAAATGGGAAAAACACACAATAGAAGCCCTACATGCAGAATTCTGCCGAAGCATCCTTCGCACCCAAAGAAAAACGCCAACAAATGCATGCAGAGCCGAACTAGGCAGATACCCACTGATAATAAACATCCAAAAACGAGCACTAAACTTCCTAAATCACCTCAAATCTAGCTCCCCAGACACCCTTCATTTCAAAGCCTTTCAGACCCAAGAGCTAAACCCAGAAAAGAGTCCCCTGAGTCAGCTGCTACTGAAATTAAGTACTCAGCCGGACCCTGACCAGCCCCAGACCAACACAGCCGTCCAAACACCAATCCGAGTGAACCAAATCATTAAAAAAATGCAAAGAAACCTACCTGGAACATTGGAACAAAATAACCGAAAGCCAAAGCAGATTAGAATGTTACCGGGCCCTAAAAAGAGAATATAAACTGGCAGACTACCTCACGACCATCAGAGACACAAAACAGAGACAGACCCTCACCAGGTACAGACTAAGCGACCACCAACTGGAAATTGAAAAAGGCAGATACAAGAAATCCTGGCAGCCTAGAGAGAATAGAATATGCGATCAATGTCTGGCTGGCGAGGTTGAAACAGAAATGCATTTCCTCCTAAAATGCGAAAAATTCAACACATCAAGAAACATATTATTCAACAAGCTAAGCCAAACAACCCCAGATTTCAAGGAATTGGATGATCTGTCAAAATTGAGATTAGTCCTAGGAGAAGGAGACAGACCATACCTTGGGGCTAAATATGTAACAACATGTCACAACCTGAGGACTGTTTAAAAGTAAGACTGTTTAAAATTAATATTGAACGTACCAAATGAAGTAGAAAGACTGTTTAAAATTAATATTGTTTAAAAGTAATATTGTATATACCCAACAAATGTCAAATCGATTGACACCTACAGAATGTTGGAAAACTGTACCTTTTTGCAATGTAAGCTTTGGCAATATGGTTCTCTGTAAACTTTCATGCCAATAAAGCATTTGAACTGAACTGAACTGAACTGAGAGAGATTGGGAGTGTGAGAGAGAGAGATTGGGAGTGTGAGAGAGAGAGAGACTGGGAGTGAGAGAGAGAGAGAGAGAGAGATTGGGAGTGTGAGAGAGACAGAGATATTGGGAGTGTGAGAGAGAGAGATTTGGGGTGTGAGAGAGAGAGAGATTGGGAGTGTGAGAGAGAGATTGGGAGTGACAGAGAGATTGGGAGTGTGAGAGAGAGTGAGTGGGAGTGTGAGAGAGAGATTGGGAGTGTGAGAGAGAGATTGGGAGTATGAGAGAGAGATTGGGAGTGTGGAAGTGTGAGAGAGAGTGGGAGTGTGAGAGAGAGAGTGGGAGTGTGAGAGAGAGAGATATTGGGAGTGCGAGAGAGAGAGAGAGAGAGTGGGAGTGTGAGAGAGAGAGACTGGGAGTGAGAGAGAGACTGGGAGTGAGAGAGAGAGAGAGAGAGAGAGATAGATAGACTGGGAGTGTGTGAGAGAGAGAGAGAGACTGGGAGTGAGAGAGAGAGAGACTGGGAGTGAGAGAGAGAGAAAGATTGGGAGTGAGAGAGACTGGGAATGTGTGAGAGAGAGAGAGAGACTGGGAGTGTGAGAGAGAGAGAGAGAGAGACTGGGAGTGTGAGAGAGAGAGAGAGAGAGAGAGACTGGGAGTGGAGTGAGAGAGAGAGAGACTGGGAGTGAGAGATAGAGACTGGGAGTGTGTGAGAGAGAGAGAGAGAGAGTGGGAGTGTGAGAGAGAGAGGGAGAGAGAGTGGGACTGAGAGAGAGAGATTGGGAGTGTGAGGGAGAGAGAGATTGGGAGTGTGAGGGAGACTGGGAGAGAGAGAGAGAGAGAGATTGGGAGTGTGAGAGAGAGGGAGATTGGGTGGGAGAGAGAGAGAGAGAGATTGGGAGTGTGAGAGAGAGAGAGATTGGGAGTGTGAGAGAGAAATTGGGAGTGTGAGAGAGAGAGAGATTCGGAGTGTGAGAGAGAGAGAGGGATTGGGAGTGAGAGAGAGAGAGAGATTGGGAGTGCGAGAGAGACTGGGAGTGTGAGAGAGAGATTGGGAGTGTGAGAGAGAGAGATTGAGAGTGTGAGAGAGAGATTGTGAGTGAGAGAGAGAGACTGGGAGTGAGAGAGAAAGAGATTGGGAGTGAGAGAGAGAGAAAGAGAGAGAGAGAGAGATTGGGAGTGTGAGAGAGAGTGAGATTGGGAGTGTGAGAGAGAGAGAGATTGGGAGTGAGAGAGAGTGAGATTGGGAGTGTGAGAGAGAATGAGAGACTGGGAGTGTGAGAGAGAGATTGGGAGTGTGAGAGAGAGAGAGTCTGGAAGTGTGAGAGAGAGTGGGAGTGTGAGAGAGACTGGGAGTGTGAGAGAGAGAAATTGGGAGTGAGAGAGAGAGAGAGAGAGAGAGAGACTGGGAGTGTGAGAGAGAGAGAGTGAGAGAGAGAGAGAGATTGGGAGTGTGAGAGAGAGAGATTGGGAGTGCGAGAGAGAGAGAGACTGGGAGTGAGAGAGAGAGAGAGAGAGATTGGGAGTGTGAGAGAGAGATTGGGAGTGTGAGAGAGACAGAGATATTGGGAGTGTGAGAGAGAGAGATTTGGGGTGTGAGAGAGAGATTGGGAGTGTGAGAGAGAGATTGGGAGTGAGAGAGAGATTGGGAGTGTGAGAGAGAGATTGGGAGTGTGAGAGAGAGATTGGGAGTATGAGAGAGAGATTGGGAGTGTGGAAGTGTGAGAGAGAGTGGGAGTGTGAGAGAGAGAGAGAGTGGGAGTGTGAGAGAGAGAGATATTGGGAGTGCGAGAGAGAGAGAGAGAGAGAGTGGGAGTGTGAGAGAGAGAGACTGGGAGTGAGAGAGAGACTGGGAGTGAGAGAGAGAGACTGGGAGTGTGAGAGAGAGAGAGAGAGTGGGAGTGTGAGAGAGAGAGAGAGAGTGGGAGTGTGAGAGAGAGAGACTGGGAGTGTGAGAGAGTGGGAGTGTGAGAGAGAGAGACTGGGAGTGAGAGAGAGAGACTGGGAGTGTGAGAGAGAGAGAGAGATCGATAGACTGGGAGTGTGTGAGAGAGAGAGAGAGACTGGGAGTGAGAGAGAGAGAGACTGGGAGTGAGAGAGAAAGATTGGGAGTGAGAGAGACTGGGAATGTGTGAGAGAGAGAGAGAGACTGGGAGTGTGAGAGAGAGAGAGAGAGAGACTGGGAGTGTGAGAGAGAGAGAGACTGGGAGTGGGAGTGAGAGAGAGAGAGAGACTGGGAGTGAGAGATAGAGACTGGGAGTGTGTGAGAGAGAGAGAGAGAGGGAGTGGGAGTGTGAGAGAGAGAGAGAGAGAGAGAGTGGGAGTGTGAGAGAGAGAGAGGGAGAGAGAGTGGGACTGTGAGAGAGAGATTGGGAGTGTGAGGGAGAGAGAGATTGGGAGTGTGAGAGAGACTGGGAGAGAGAGAGAGAGAGAGATTGGGAGTGTGAGAGAGAGAGATTGGGAGTGTGAGAGAGAGAGAGAGATTGGGAGTGTGAGAGAGAGGGAGATTGGGTGGGAGAGAGAGAGAGAGATTGGGAGTGTGAGAGAGAGATTGGGAGTGTGAGAGAGAGACTGGGAGTGTGCGAGAGAGCGATTGGGAGTGTGAGAGAGAGAGAGATTGGGAGTGTGAGAGAGAGATTGGGAGTGTGAGAGAGAGAGAGATTCGGAGTGTGAGAGAGAGGGATTGGGAGTGAGAGAGAGAGAGAGATTGGGAGTGCGAGAGAGACTGGGAGTGTGAGAGAGAGATTGGGAGTGTGAGAGAGAGAGATTGAGAGTGTGAGAGAGAGATTGTGAGTGAGAGAGAGAGACTGGGAGTGAGAAAGAGATTGGGAGTGTGAGAGAGAGTGAGATTGGGAGTGTGAGAGAGAGATTGGGAGTGTGAGAGAGAGAGAGATTGGGAGTGTGAGAGAGAGATTGGGAGTGTGAGAGAGATTGGGAGTGTGAGAGAGAGAGAGAGTGGGAGTGTGAGAGAGAGAGAGAGAGTGGGAGTGTGAGAGAGAGAGACTGGGAGTGTGAGAGAGAGAGAGAGAGTGGGAGTGTGAGAGAGAGAGACTGGGAGTGAGAGAGAGAGACTGGGAGTGAGAGAGAGAGAGACTGGGAGTGTGAGAGAGAGAAAGAGACTGGGAGTGTGAGAGAGAGAGAGACTGGGAGTGGGAGAGAGAGAGAGAGAGAGACTGGGAGTGAGAGATAGAGACTGGGAGTGTGTGAGAGAGAGAGAGAGGGAGTGTGAGAGAGAGAGAGAGGGAGTGGGAGTGAGAGAGAGAGAGAGAGAGAGTGGGAGTGTGAGAGAGAGAGAGTGGGACTGTGAGAGAGAGATTGGGAGTGTGAGGGAGAGAGAGATTGGGAGTGTGAGAGAGACTGGGAGAGAGAGAGATTGGGAGTGTGAGAGAGAGGGAGATTGGGTGGGAGAGAGAGAGAGATTGGGAGTGTGAGAGAGAGATTGGAGAACACATTTTGAAAACCTCTACAAAGACATCCCAAAAAACAAAACAAACCCAAGTCAACATCAGGTCACAGAAAAACTCCACACATTAGAAGCAACAATTAAAGACAACCAAAACCCTCTAGACTCCCCAATCACATGGAAAGAACTGGCCACAAAAACAAAATCTCTCCACCTAAAGAAAGCCTGTGGCCCAGACAACATCAAAAATGAAATGCTAAAGTTCAGCAATATGGAGATGCAGAGTGCGATACTCAAACTATTCAACATCATATTACGCTCAGGCTGTTTTCCCGATATCTGGTGCCAAGGACTAATCTCCCCCATATATAAAAGTGGAAACAAATCAGACCCAAATAACTACCGCGGCATCTGTGTCAACAGTTGTCTAGGGAAGTTATTCTGCAGTATTCTAAATAGTAGATTACTTGATTTTCTTAACAAACATAATATCCTCAGAAAAAACCAAATAGGCTTTCTTCCAAAACACCGCACCGCCGACCATATCTATACCCTTCACACCCTCATTGAAAAACATAAACACCAAACAAAAAATGGGAAAATATTCGCCTGTTTCATCGACTTCAAGAAAGCCTTTGACTCTATATGGCACGAAGGGCTCTATTATAAACTTCTTCAGTGTGGAATAGGGGGCAAAGTCTATGACCTTATTAAATCAATGTATCTGAAAAACAAATGCGGGGTCAAAATTGGAGACAAACGCACCGATTTCTTCACCCAGAGAAGAGGCGTCCGGCAGGGCTGCAATTTGAGCCCGACCCTGTTCAACATATACATAAATGAATTAGCAGACATGCTGGAGCAAAGCGAGTCACCAGGTCTCCGTCTCCTGGATGGAGAAGTGAAGTCCCTGTTCTATGCGGACGACCTGGTTCTGCTGTCTCCCACAGAACAGGGATTACAGCAACAACTAGACCTACTCGACAAATACTGCCAAAATTGGGCTCTAACAGTAAATCTAAAGAAAACCAACATCATGATTTTTCAGAAAAGACCCAGATGTCAGGAAAACAAATACCAGTTTACCCTCAGTGATACCACTATAGGACACACTATGAGCTACACCTACCTTGGTCTAACTATTACAGCATCAGGGAGCTTCAGCATAGCAGTGAATGCACTAAAAGAAAAAGCCCGAAGAGCCCTATATGCAATAAAAAGAAAATTCTACAACATCCAAATCCCAATCAAAATCTGGCTCAAAATTTTTGACAGCATAATCCTGCCCATTGCACTGTACGGTAGTGAAGTATGGGGCCCGCTAAATCACCAAAGCTACACTAAATGGGAAAAACACACAATAGAAGCCCTACATGCAGAATTCTGCCGAAGCATCCTTCGCACCCAAAGAAAAACGCCAACAAATGCATGCAGAGCCGAACTAGGCAGATACCCACTGATAATAAACATCCAAAAACGAGCACTAAACTTCCTAAATCACCTCAAATCTAGCTCCCCAGACACCCTTCATTTCAAAGCCTTTCAGACCCAAGAGCTAAACCCAGAAAAGAGTCCCCTGAGTCAGCTGCTACTGAAACTAAGTACTCAGCCGGACCCTGACCAGCCCCAGACCAACACAGCCGTCCAAACACCAATCCGAGTGAACCAAATCATTAAACAATGCAAAGAAACCTACCTGGAACATTGGAACAAAATAACCGAAAACCAAAGCAGATTAGAATGTTACCGGGCCCTAAAAAGAGAATATAAACTGGCAGACTACCTCACGACCATCAGAGACACAAAACAGAGACAGACCCTCACCAGGTACAGACTAAGCGACCACCAACTGGAAATTGAAAAAGGCAGATACAAGAAATCCTGGCAGCCTAGAGAGAATAGAATATGCGATCAATGTCTGGCTGGCGAGGTTGAAACAGAAATGCATTTCCTCCTAAAATGCGAAAAATTCAACACATCAAGAAACATATTATTCAACAAGCTAAGCCAAACAACCCCAGATTTCAAGGAATTGGATGATCTGTCAAAATTGAGATTAGTCCTAGGAGAAGGAGACAGACCATACCTTGGGGCTAAATATGTAACAACATGTCACAACCTGAGGACTGTTTAAAAGTAAGACTGTTTAAAATTAATATTGAACGTACCAAATGAAGTAGAAAGACTGTTTAAAATTAATATTGTTTAAAAGTAATATTGTATATACCCAACAAATGTCAAATCGATTGACACCTACAGAATGTTGGAAAACTGTACCTTTTTGCTATGTAAGCTTTGGCAATATGGTTCTCTGTAAACTTTCATGCCAATAAAGCATTTGAACTGAACTGAACTGAACTGAACTGATTGGGAGTGTGAGAGAGAGACTGGGAGTGTGCGAGAGAGAGATTGGGAGTGTGAGAGAGAGAGAGATTGGGAGTGTGAGAGAGAGATTGGGAGTGTGAGAGAGAGAGAGGGATTGGGAGTGAGAGAGAGAGATTGGGAGTGCGAGAGAGAGAGACTGGGAGTGTGAGAGAGAGAGATTGGGAGTGCGAGAGAGAGAGATTGGGAGTGTGAGAGAGAGAGAGAGATTGGGAGTGTGAGAGAGAGAGATTGGGAGTGTGAGAGTGAGAGAGTGAGATTGGGAGTGTGAGAGAGAGATTGGGAGTGTGAGAGAGAGAGAGATTGGGAGTGTGAGAGAGAGAGATTGGGAGTGTGAGAGAGAGAGATTGGGAGTGTGAGAGAGAGAGATTGGGAGTGTGAGAGAGAGAGAGATTGGGAGTGTGAGAGAGAGAGATTGGGAGTGTGAGAGAGAGAGAGATTGGGAGTGTGAGAGAGAGAGATTGGGAGTGAGAGAGAGAGAGACTGGGAGTGAGAGAGAGAGAGATGGAGTGAGAGAGAGAGATTGGGAGTGTGAGAGAGATTGGGAGTGTGAGAGAGAGATTGGCAGTGTGAGAGAGAGAGATTGGGAGTGTGAGAGAGAGAGAGATTGGGAGTGTGAGAGAGAGAGATTGGGAGTGAGAGAGAGATGGAGTGAGAGAGAGAGATTGGGAGTGTGAGAGAGAGGGATTGGGAGTGTGAGAGAGAGCACAAAGCCCGAACAGCGGCCGCAGCACAAAGCCCGAACTGCGGCCGCAGCACAAAGCCAGAAGCCCGGGAAAGGCCCGAGGAGCCAGGCCGAGACAGGGGCCCAGAGACCCCTGACGAGGAGGGGAGCAGCCCGAAGGCACCGGCTCCCAGAAGCAGACCAAGACAGTGAGTACAGTGCACAGGGAGGGAGCCTGAAGCCAGGGAAAGGCCCGAGGAGCCAGGCCGAAACAGAGGCCCAGAGACCTCTGAGGGGGAGGGGAGCAGCCCGGAGACACCGGGAAACAGCGGCTCACAGACGCAGACCAGGACAGTGAGTACGGGGCCTGGGAAGGGTGAAGATGGTGGATGGGGTGTCAATCAAGCAGGATGCTTTGTCCTGGATGGTGTTGAGCTTCTTGAGTGTTGTTGGAGCTGCACTCATCCAGGCAAGTGGAGAGTATTCCATCACACTCCTTACTTGTGCCCTGTAGATGGTGGGAAGGCTTTGGGGAGTCAGGTGAGACATTAGCTGCAGAATACCTAGCCTTTGACCTGCACTTGTTGCCACAGTATTTATGTGGCTGGTCCATTAAGTTTCTGGTCAATGGTGACCCCTAGGATGTTGATGGTGGGGGATTCAGCGATGGTAATGCCGTTGAATGTCAAGGGGCGGTTGTTAGACTCTCGCTTGTTGGAGATAGTCATTGCCTGGCACTTGTGTGGGCGAATGTTACCTGCCACTTATCAGTCCAAGCCTGAACGTCGTGCAGGTCTTGTTGCATGCGGGCATGGACTGCTTCATTTTCTGAGGAGTTGTGAATGGCACTGAACACTGTGCAGTCATCAACGAATATCCCCATTTCTGACCTTACGTAGGAGGGAAGGGTCATTGATGAAGTGGCTGAAGATGGTCACTGCCCTGAGGAACTCCTGCAGCGTTGTCCTGGGGCTGTGATGATTGACCTTCAACCACCACAACCATCTTCCTTTGTGCTAGGCATGACTCCAGCCAGTGGAGTTTTTCCCCCGATTCCCATTGACTTCAGTTTTACTAGGGCTCCTTGATGCCACACTTGGTCAAATGCTTCCTTGATGTCAAGGGCAGTCACTATCACCTCACCTCTAGAATTCAGGTCCTTTGTCCATTTTTGGACCAAGGCTGTAATGGGGTCAGGAACCGAGTGGTCCTAGCCAAACCCAAACTGGGCATCAGTGAGCAGGTTATTGGTAAGTGTTGCTTGATAGCACTGTCGATAACAAATTCCATCACTTTGCTGATGATTGAGAGTAGACTAATAGGGCGGTAATTGGATGGATTGGATTTGTCCTGCTTTTTGTGGACAGGACATACCTGGGCAGTTTTCCACATTATCGGACAGATGCCAGTGTTGCAGCTGTACTGGAACAGCTTGGCTAGAGGCACGGCTAGTTCTGGAGCACAAGTCCTCAGCATGACAGCCGGGATGTTGTCGGGGCCCATAGCCTTTGCTGTATCCAGTGCGCTCAGCCGTTTCTTGATATCACGTGGAGTGAATCGAATTGGCTGAAGACTGGCTTTTGTGATGGTGGGGACCTCGGAAGGAGGCCAATATGAATTATCCACTCGGCACTTCTGGCTGAAGATGGTTGCAAACGCTTCAGCCTTGCCTTTTGCACTCACTTGCTGGGCTCCACCATCATTGAGAATGGGGATATTCATGGATCCTCCTCCTCCCATTCAAATTATGGTAATCAACAATTAGGACCAACATTGCATGCTAAAACCAGACTTTCAAACAGGCATGTCTTATTAGCACAGCATCCATTTAGTGCCTGTTTTCACCCTTTCACAATTGGGTGAACTGGCACTCTACCTCCCTCTTGGGGCGCTAAAACTGAAGTTAGCGATCAGCGGCGCTACAATATTAGCAACAGTCACTAACGAATTTTTCCCCCAAAGAACTAAAGACAGAATAACCTTGAAAATAACAGATACCTCTCTTAAAAATGTATGGAAAAATATAATTCTGAAGAAGGGGATGATGGGGACAGGAAGAAATAGAAGAGGGAAGTCCTCAGAAACTGGCTTCAAGTACGTAGGCAGCACCTATAATGTAGGTCCTCCACACCAGAGGGTCTGCAGACCAAGGTCATATATGGACTTGTCCAAGAGGCAGTGCCTGAGAAGACTGTGGTTTCCTTCAGAAGCAGTGAGTTATGCCAGTTATTGGTGCCAGATATGAAACTTCCTCAACCAGGGTAGAGTCTGACGAAAGGTCATCGACCTGAAACGTTAACTCTGTTTCTCTCTCCACAGATGTTGCCTGACCTGCTGAGTATTTCCAGCATTTTGTTTTTATTTCAGATTTCCAGCATCTGTAGTATCTTGCTTTTGTATTAGAGTCTTGTCGGTCTCTGTGAAGGTAACAGTTCTAAATTTTTATGTCACCAAATGTTTCTAGGCAGCCTCAGGTGACATGTCCCATCAGTCAATCAGCAGTGCATCACTGCATTAAACAGGTGATGGATGCCCTATTCAGGCGAGCCACAAGATTTTGCATCCTTCCCCATGAACCCAACTGAGTAGAGACAGCAATCACTGGAATTTTACTGAGTGGCAGGATTTCCTCAAGTACAGGGTGTCATTGACACCAACCATGTGACTCAAAAGGCCTGGACTGAAGATGTCTTACACTTTGTTAGCTGGAAAGGCTTTCATTCTTTGAATGTACAGCTTGTGAATGATGTTAGTCACATCATTCTGCATGTGAATGCACGTTACACTTGCACCTGCCATGATTCTTTTGCTGCCCAACAATCAAAAAATAGCTGCAATGCTCAGCCAGTGCAATGCATCGGGATTGCTGCTTGGAGACCAGTGTCACAACTTCAACCGTGGCTGGTGACACCATTGCATTAGCCATAGTTCAAGAGTGACAACAAGTTCAATGAAGCCTTGAGTGCTACCCAGTACCCGCATCATTATTGAACAGACGGTCAGTATTCTGAAGTCCTGCTTCCGTTGCCTGGATAGGTTGATAGGTGGAGGGATGCTTACAGTACAGCCCAGCAAGGTATCAAGCATTATAGTAGCATGCTGCATAATTTTGCAGTTAGGGAGTGGACCATTTGTCTGCAGAGGAAGAAGGTGGAAACCATCACTCTCTTTATCATGATGACGGTGTCTAGGAGAGAGGAGGTGGCATAAGACATCCCATTGCCAGCAGCATGTGACATTTGGCATGGAATTATCAATAACTGTTTCCGGTACAAAGGATGTACCCCTTTCTCTGGAGCCCATAATGCCATTAAGGAGCCTTTGCAATGCTGACACATAACCAGAATTCGAACGCGCTTTACATTTCCCATCCTTTCAGGGAAAGGACACCTACAAACCTTAATGGAACCTAAAGGCCTATATAAAAACAATCCACAAACACACCAATCTGCAAAAGATCTCCACCTTTATTGATTGTTTCCATTATCTCATGACTTTCTCATCAGTGTGCCCATCTTGTACCCAAAACTCTTTTTATATGTGAACATAATCCCTTATTCCAAGGTGGTAATACCACAGCGTCAGGATATTGGTACTGATGGACCCCAAGAACTGGGGTGGTGCTCATCTCAGTGATGCTGATATCCTTGCAGGACCTGCTTCCAGTGTCATGTCAGTTGCCTGTTCAATGTTTTCCTGGCCCAGGCCAGAAGCTCCCTCCAGTAGTGACACTAGAGGGGGCTAGATTGATGCAGCTGCAATGTCACGACCATGAGAAACAGCAACATCTGCAAACACTCCTTGCAGCCCACGAGCGCTGGGCATGAGATCAGCTGGACTAATGGTCTGTGCGAAAACAGAATGAACAGTCCCAATTAAGTTGTGAAAGCCCTGAGCTAGGGTACTCTTGGAGGTAGTCCTGGCTGCAGCTCCAGAAGCAACGATCGGCAATAGAACCTCCTCCTGATCGCCTGCTGCAGAAATCTCCTGAACTACACACTTACCCATGTGTTGTGCACACTCTGACATATCTCCTGCATTGTGCTGCAGATGTGCATCCTGGACCCGGCCAAGTCATCCACTATCTGTGACACGAGAGGAGAGTCTTTCTGCTGCCTGCACATGAAATCTATGCTCCTGAATCTTACTTCTTCTGAAGACTGGGCCCTTGCACTACTCCACTGAGGCCAGGTCAGCCCCCCTCCCCAACCAGGGGGAAGAGATCCTACTGCTCTGTATTTCACCTTGTGACGTACCCTCTGTCGCACGAGTTACTTTCTCCTAAATGTGTGCATCTGGGCTGCTGCTTGAAGTAGTGAGGTTCCGTGACAGTAGATGAATCAGGTGCAGGAATGGGCGCTCTGGAGAAGTCAGGCTACTCACTGGATCTTTCTGTAATAGATACAAAGGTCATTCATTTTTCGGGAGGGGGGGCTGCAGTCTCACTTGCAATTCAGATGAGCAACAGTACTGAACAACGGAGGCCTTAAAATGACTCAGTGCTTGAAGACTGTAACCACTCAACACTGCAAGTGTTCCATTCCATTTGCTACCTGAACTTGTGGAGAGCTTCCTCCTCAGTCCAACTTAAGGGCCTGATGGTTGCCCTTCCCCCACCTGCGGCACCTCATTGACGCTGATTGTGAGTGACCTTTTCCTTTGCAAAGAATGAGGATATAGAAAGGGATTCATTCAAAATTGGATGTCACCCAGCTGTCTGCAGACATTAAATTTGTTCAGGTGTGGGCTATACAGCAATCTCTTCACTTTTCACTCAAATATGCAGAAAATGGGGTAAGGAACAGTGTGATGGTGGGAGAGGAATGTGTAGGTGTGGGGTGGCCGGTGGGATACCTGGTGCATGTTAACTATCTCATGTATCTCTTCATTTCCACTATGTGGACATGAATTGTATGGAGGTGAGTCATGCTTCCAGCATTATTTCAGTATGTCCATCGCAATACTTGCCTTGGCCAACTTGTTAAGTTAAAACATTTCCAGCACTGTATTACCATTTAGGAGTGGTTTATTTTATGTAGCACCGACTGTCTCCATACTGCCTGCTGTGCCAAATGTGACACCATTGTTCAAGAAAGAGTGTAAGGCCAATCCTAGTAACTACAGGCCGGTCAGATTATCAGTGGTGGGTAAAGTTTTAGAAACAATAATCAAGGAAAAAATTAACAGGCATTTGAAGAGGTTTAAGCAAATTAAGGAGAACCAACACGGGTTTGTAAAAGGCAGATCATGTTTGACTAATCTAATTGAATTTTTTGATGAAGTAACAGAGAGGATTGATGATGGGAATGCAATGGATGTTGTCTACATGGATTTTCGGAAGGCGTTTGACAAAGTACCACATAGAAGGCTGGTTAACAAAATTGAGGCTCATAGAATAGGTGGGTCAGTGGCAGCTTGGATAAGGAATTGGCTTAAGGACAGAAAACAGCAAGTTGTGGTAAATGGCTGTTTTTCAGACTGGAGGATGGTAGACAGTGGTGTTCCCCAAGGGTCAGTGCTGGGGCTACTTTTGATATATATATATAAAAATATAAATGACCTAGATATTGGAATATTGAGTAGAATTTCTAAATTTGCCGATGACACCAAACTTGGGTGTGTGGCAAACAGTGATGATGATATCAATCAACTGCCACAGGACATAGAAAGGTTAGTAGAATGGGCAGATGGAATTTAATAGAGAAGTGTGAGGTGATGCATTTTGGCAGAAGGAACAGGGAGAGGCAATATACACTTAATGGCACAGTTTTAAAGAGTGTGCAGGGACAGAGGGGGACCTGGGAGTTAATGTGTGATGTGCCTTCAATAACCACAAAACTAGAAGTTATAAACTTTAACAAGTTGGCTTTTAATCACTAAGATCAGAGCTAACATCTCAACACACTGACTGGCTCGCAGGAATGAGTCATAAAGATCCTGGGATCTTTATGTAAGAGAAGTCAGGGGTGGAGCCAAGAGCCAAGACCTGGAACATTCCAGGTTAGTCAGGAAAGAGGAAGTGAAACTATACACCGTGTGGGGGAGGGTAATATACATGAGTGCAAAACGAATACAGGCAAGCCAAACACATTTCATTACAATGTGCATAGGTCCCTGAAGGTGGCAGGACATATTGAGAGTGGTTAACAAAGCATATGGGATCTTGGGCATAAATAGAGGTATTCAGTACAGAAGTAGAAAAGTTATGCTGAACCTTTATAAAGCGCTGGTTAGGCCACAACTGGAGTATTGCGTCCAGCTCTGGTCGCCACACTTCAGGAAGGATGTGAAGGCCCTTGGGAAGGTGCAGAGGAGATTTACCAGTATGGTTCTGGGGATGGGGGATCTTAGCTACAAGGACAGGTTGGAGAAGCTGGATTTGTTTTCATTAGAGCAAAGGAGGTTGAGGGGTGATTTGATAGAGGTGTACAAGATTATGATGGGTTTGGATAGGCTAGACGGGGAAAGGCTGTTCCCACTAGTTGATGGTACAAGGGCTAGGGGACACAGATTTAAGGTTTTGGGCAAGAGATACAGGGGGGATGTGAGGAAAAACTGCCGACAAAAGTAGTAGAAGCGGAGGCACTCAATGTTTTCAAGGGGAGACTGGATAGGCACTTGAGGGAAATAAACTTGCAGGGCTACGGGGATAGAGCAGGGGAATGGGACTGACTGGATTGCTCGACAGAGAGCTGGTGTGGGCTCGATGGGTCGAATGGCGTCCTTCTGTGCCGTTGACTCTATGACCCCTTCTCTGGGGCTTGCCAAGTAAACTGAGCCTGGAATATTTGTCACCAGTTGGTGGCAGGTCATAAAGGCAATCAGAAGTTCTACCCAGCCTTACTGCAGCACTTAAAAGGTTGCTGCATCTTAAAGAGCCAGAATAAGCCCTGGAATTCCCTCCCTAAACCTCTTTCCTCCTTTAAGACACTCTTTAAAACCTACCTCTTTCATCTGCCCTAATATCTCCTTATGTGGCTCAGTGTCAAATTTTATATCACTCCTGTGAAGCTCCTTGGAACGTTTTACTATGTTAAAGGCACTAAATAAATACAAGTTGTTGTTGGATCCTTGCCCTTATCGCTGCCAACATCACCTCCATGGAAGCTTCGGAGAATCTTGGGGTATTAGCCACAGCAGACACCCCCGATGCCGCTCTGCATTCTTCCATTCTCCTCTCACTGTGCTCCTGCTCTGTCTCTGGCTTAAGACTTGGAGCTGCTTTCTGGCTCTTTAAGATGCAGCAACCTTTTAAGTGCTGCAGTGGGGCTGGGTGGGTAGGACTTCTGCTCGCACTTACGAGCTGCCACCAACTGTGATGAATATTCCAGGGTCAGTTTATTTTGCATATTGAAGGAAGGCTCGCTGTGGGTTTCCCACCTCCAACTGGGAGCTTAGCACTGGATACAGGAGAAAATACAAGGCGCTGCAGGGAGGTGAAATCCCTCCCAGGGATTCTATAGAAAGAGCAGTGCAGCAACGAATAATGTTGGCCAGACTATATTGCAGGGTGTCCCTCCAGACTGATCCAGGAGTCTGACCGTTACCTCCTCCAACTCTACACCCTCTTATCCATTCTTCGGGCCCTAGCCTCTTATGCACCCCACCATTGATGTCTGTGCCTTCAATTGCTTAGGCCCCACACTCAGGAATAACCTAGTTTGGATGTGTACTACACAATAGTATGAATAAAGAAGGTAGGTCCACACAAACAGTAATAAGATAAATGACCAGTTAATCTGTTTTCGGTGGTGTTGGTTTATGGATAAATTGTTGACCAAATCCCCCGCTCTTCAAGTAGTGCCATGGGATCTTTTATGTCCATCCGAGACGGGGCCTTGGTTTAACGTCTCATCCGAAAGACAGCACCTCCAAAAGTGCAGCCCTCCCTCAGTACTGTACTGGAGTGTCAGCCTGGATTATGTGCTAAAGTCTCTGGAACAAGGTTTGAACCCATTACCTTGTGAGTCAGAGGTGAGAGTGCTACCACCAATCCAAGGATGAGTAGCTCTTAAAGTCTCACACTTCCTCTGTTTGCTCGAGTTTCATTAGGTGTCTTTTATCATTTACTCTTGCAGTCAGCCACTTAAGGTGTAACTGAATTCATTGCTGTGACGTTTAATGTGGGAAATACAGAAGTGGAGGTTTCTTCCCGCTGTATTCTCACCCCTCCCCAATGGCTATAATTAGAATCATAGAATGGTTACAGCACGGAAGGCAGCCATTCAGCCCATCGAGCCTGTGCCGGCTCTCTGCAAGAGCACTTCAGCTGGTCCCACTCCCCCGTCCTTTCCCCATAGCCCTGTAAATTTCTTTTCTTCAGGTACTTATCCAACTCCCTTTTGAAAGCCATGAATGAGTCTGCCTCCACCACCCTTTCAGGCAGTGTATTGCAGATCTTAACCACTCGCTGCATAAAAAAGTTTTTTCTTACGTGGCCTTTGGTTCTTTTGCCAATCTCCTTCAATCTGTGTCCTCTGGTTCTCGACCCTTCTGCCAATGGGAACAGTTTCCCTCTATCTACTCTGTCCAGACCCCTCATGATTTTGAACCACCTCTATCAAATCTTCTCTGCTCCAAGGAGAACCCCAGCTTCTCCAGTCTATCTACCTAACAGAAGTCCCTCATTCCTGGAATCATTCTCGTAAATCTTTTCTGCACCCTCTCTAAGGCCTTCACATCCTTCCTAATGTGCTGTGCCCAGAATTGGACACAATACTCCAGTTGGTGGCAGAACCAATGTTTTATATAGTTTCATCATAATTTCCACACTTTTGTACTCCATACATGAAGCCCAGGATCCCATAAGCCTTTTTAACTACTTTCTCAACCTGCCCTGTCACCTTCAACGATTTGTGCACACAGGAGTGTGATGGAATACTCTCCACTTGTCTGGATGAGTACAGCTGCAACAAAACTCAAGAAGCTCGACACCATCCAGGACAAAGCAGCCCGTTTGATTGGCACCCCATCTACCACCTTAAACATTCACTCCCTCCACCACCGGCGTACCATATACAAGATGCACTGCAGCAACTCGCCAAGGCTTCTTCGGCAGCACCTCCCACCTCAAAGGACAAGGGCAGCAGGCACATGGGAACACCACCACCTCCAAGTTCCCCTCCAAGTCACACACCATCCTGACTTAGAAGTATATCGCCATTCCTTCATCGTCGTCGGGTCAAAATCCTGGAACTCCCTCCCTAACAGCACTGTGGGAGTACCTTTACCACATGGACTGCAGCGGTTCAAGGCGGCGGCTCACCACCACCTTCTCAAGGGCAATTAGGGATGGGTAATAAATGCTGGCCTTCCCATAAGCGAAACCCCCCCCCCGCCCCAGGTCTCTGTTCGTGCACCCCCTTCAGGATTGTACCATTTAGATTATATGTCCTCTCTTCATTCTTTCTACCAAAACGTATGAATTCACACTTTTCTGCATTAAATTTCATCTGCCACGTGTCCGCCCATTTCACCAGCCTATGTCTTCCTAAAGTCTATCACTTTCCTCTTCACTGTTCACTATACTTCCAACTTTTGTGTCTTCTGCAAATTTTTTAATTGTGCCCTATACAACCACGTCCAATTCATTAATATATATCAAGAAAAGCAGTGATCCTAGAACCGACCCCTGGGGAACACAACTATATACCTTCCTCCAGTCCGAAAAACAACCGTTCACCACTGTTTCCTATCACTTAGCCAATTCTGTATCCATGCTGCCACTGTCCCTTTTATTCTATGGGTTTCAACTTTGCTGGCAAGCCTATTATGTGGCACTTTGTTGAATGCCTTTTGGGAATCCATGTACACTATGTCAACTGCATTACCCTCACCAACCCTCCGTTACCTCATCAAAGAACTCAATCAAATCCATGCTGGCTTTCATTAATTAATCCACACCTATCCAAGTGACTGTTAATTTTGTCCCCGATTGCTGTTTCTAAAAGCTTCCCCACTACCGAGGTTAAACTGACTGGCTTGTAGTTGCTGGGTTTATCTTTACACCCTTTTTTGAACAATGGTGTAACATTTGCAATATTGTTAAGGGCAGAGAAGGGGAAGAATTTCTGAAGTGTGTTCAGGAGAACTTTCTTGGTCAGTATGTTTATGGCCGGAAACATACTGATCAAGAAAGTTCTCCTGAACACACTTCAGAAATTCTTCCTCTTCTCTGCCCTTAACAATATTACGATCCCAGTCTATATTAGGATAGTTGAAGTCCCCCATTATTACTACTCTATAGTTCTTGCACCTCTAAGTTCTCTGCAAATTTGTTCCTCCATAGCGTTCCCACTATTTGGTGGTCTATAGAATACACCTAGTAGTGTAATGGCACCTCTTCTAACTCTAGCCATATAGAGTCTGTCCTTGACCCCTCCAAGACATCCTCCCTCTCCAGCACTGTAACATTCTCCTTGACCAATACTGCCACACCACCTCCTATCTTTCCTGAACACTTTATAACCAGGAACATTTAAAACCCAATCCTGCTCTTTTTTGAGCCAGGTCTCAGTTATCCACATCATATCCCCATGTAGCTATTTGTGCCTGCAGCTCACTTAACTTGTTTACTACACTTCGTGCGTTCACATACTTACACTGTAAACCCATCTTAGGCCATCCTGTATCCTCTCTTAGTTTGACCCTCCCCCCTCATCTTTCTATTTCTTACTTTAGTGCTCTCTGCTTCTCCCAATCCTTTGAGCACTTTATTTCCCCTTTCTAATGTTACATCCTGGTGCCCACCCCCCTGCCAAATTAGTTTAAACCCTCCCCAACAGCAATAGCAAACATCCCCACGAGGATATTGGTTCCGGCCCTGTTGAGGTGCAACCCGTCCGGCCTCTACGGGTCCCACCTCCCCCAGAACTGGTCCCAATGCCCCAGGAATCTAAAGCCCTCCCTCCTGCACCATCTCTCCAGCCACGCATTCATCTGCGTTATCCTCCTATTTCTGTACTCACCAGCTCGTGGCACCGGGAGTACCTTTGAGGTCCTGCTTTTTAATCTCTTTCCTAACTCCCTGAAATCTGCCTGCTGGGCCTCATCCCTCTTTCTACTCATGTTGTTGATACCGATATGGACCACAACCTCTGGCTGTTCACCCTCCTGCCTCTTTGGAATTCTGACTTCAATACAATTAATACAGATTAGTACATGACAAATGTGGCAATTTAAAAGATGACTTCAAGGAAAAGTATTCCCATGTAAAGCACTATTCCTAATGCCACTTTTTGTTTGTTTGTCCAACCTCTTCTGATCACTTCTCCTAATCTCGCCCTCTGATTTCATGTCTGCTTTCCTTATGCCTCTGAAGTGCCTTGGGACTTTCCCCCCTACGTTATGGGCAGTGTATCAATCAGTGTTGCTGCTGTGCCTGGCTTTTTTTAAATGCTTCTCTTTTGATGTTTTATGCAGACTGGAAATCAGTTGGGCAGAATGTTGGCCATTACTTGTGGAAACATTGAACAGCCCCTTAAAAAAAAACAATTGTTATTACTAACAGTGCTGAGAGAGATGGTGAATAAAGTTAAACTCCAGCTTGATGCCCAGATAAAAGAACCCAAGGTACTATTTGAAGAGCATGGATTTCTCCTTGTTTCCTGGCCAATTTTTATCTCTCAAACAACTCTGGTCATTATCTCATTGCTATTTCTGGGATCGTGCTGTGTGCAGCATTTCCTACAACACAGAATCACAGAATCTACAGTGCAGATATGTGTCGGTGCAGGCTCGATGGGCCGAAATGGCCTCTATCTGCACTGTAGATTCTGTGATATCCCACCCTATTCCCGTAACCCCACGTATTTAATCCCCTAACACTAAGGGTCAATTTATCATAGCCAAATCAACCTAACCTGCACATCTTTGGACTGTGGGAGGAAACCGGAGCACCCAGAGGAAACCCAGGCAGACACAGGGAGAATGTGCAAACTCCACACAGTCGCCCGAGGCCAGATTTGAACCCGGGTCCCTGGCGCTGTACGGCAACAGTGCTAACCACTATGCCACCGTGCCCCCGTGCAACAGTGACTATACTTCAAAAGTATTTTGCCAGCACCGACTGCACAGCTCAGGCTGTCGTCAACTGGCTTCAGTTTGTAAACACAGTGCAGGTCCCGGCGCTTCCGTGACTGGCCGGGCCCTTGATCCAGGGGGAGGGGTGGTTCATTATTGTTCAACAATAATCATTGTTTAAGGTACCGAGTTAGAAAGAGACACAGATAATTCAGGGCAGCACACAAGTAGCAGCCGTACAATCTGCACCTTTCATTCTGTGAGTGCCCACATCTTGATTTAGTTTCCCTCTCGCTGATAATGGCACACGCCATCAGCTGTTCACCGCTTTAGTTTCAGTGTAGCGCGGGGGGCCGGCCTGAGGAGCATGCCCGGCCCGCCATCAGCAGGCGCTCCACGGCGATGCAGGCTCCAGGGTTAAACCCGCGGCTCTCATCGCTCGCCATCAGCAGGCTGCACCATCGCGGAGGGCCGGGGTGCTGTGTGAACAGCCTCTCCAGGAATTAAAACAGCCCCGGGACGGCCTCCCTGCGCACGCGAGGGTTCTAGTGTCCAGGGTGGTCAGCCGGGCTGATAAGGGAGGGGTTTCTGCGGCTGAGCCAGCTTGTTGCCCCACCGATTTCACATCCACCACCCCCTTTATCTCACGGTGTGTTGGTAGGTGCCCGGAAGCGCCGAAGATTTCAGATCGCGCCGGCAGCCCGCTCGCGCCCTCCCGGCCCCGCCCCACCGCTCGCGCCTCAGAGACCAGGGCTCCGCTCGCGCCCTCCCGGCCCCGCCCCAGCCCCACCACCCCCACCACTCGCGCCTCAGAGACCAGGGCTCCGCTCGGACCCGCCCCACCGCTCGCGCCTCAGAGACTAGGGCTCAGCTCAGCTCAGCTCGTGCCCGCTCGGCCTCTGCTCGCGCCCGCCGGCCGGTTCCCCCCCCTCCTCAACAATGTCCGAGTTGAATCTCTTGGCCGTGATCGCCTTGTTACTGGCCTCCCTCTTGCTGTGCAGCCTGCTGGGACTGGCCTTGTACTCGGGGCTGCTGTCCGAGGTGTCGGTGCGGTCCGGTTCGCCGCCCGTCCGCTCTCTTACCCTGGCCTACAAGTACAAGCAGGGCCCGTACCGGGAAGTGGGCCGGCTCTTCACCGAGAGCACCAGCATCGCCCCGAAGCTCAGCTCTATCGGAATCTACTATGACGACCCTAGGCAGGTAAGGAGATGCCGGCTGATGTGGGGTTGGTGCTGTCAGGGCTGCGTCCCCTTGCGGGGAGCCTTCTGTTTACGTAGTGTACGTGGTGACGCCAGCCCGTTGCTTTGCGTCAATCTGGGGAACACATTTCAAATCTGTCATTCTGCTGAGAGCCCAGACACTTGTTATAATATTATCATTTAATTGTATAATAAAGGTTCCTTTTGGGTTTGTTGAAATGGGACTTTGTTGCTTTATTTTAAATATCTTTCCATGGGCTCAATACTGCAGAAAGCCGAGAGGAGTATAGAAAGTGCAGGGGTGAAATTAAAAAGGAAATTCGGAAAGCAAAGAGAGGGCATGAAAAGATATTGGCAAGAAAAATCAAGGAAAACCCAAAGATGTTTTATAAATACATTAAGAGCAAGAGGATAACTAAAGTAAGAGTAGGGCCTATTAGGGACCATAAAGGTAACCTGTGTGTGGAAGCGGAAGACATGGGTATGGTTCTTAATGAATACTTTGCGTCTGTTTTCACAAGGGAGAGGGACGATGTAGACATTGCAATCAGGGAGGAGGGGTGTGAAATATTACATGAAATAAACATAGTGAAAGAGGAAGTATTAAGGGGTTTAGCATCTTTGAAAGTGGATAAATCCCCAGGCCTGGATTAAATGGATCCCAGACTGTTAAGAGAAGTAAGAAAGAAAATAGCAGAGGCTCTGACCATCATTTTCCAATCCTCTCTGGCTACAGGTGTGGTGCCAGAGGACTGGAGGATTGCTAACGTGGTACCATTGTTTAAAAAGGGAGAAAGGGATAGACCGAGTGTTGTAGGTGTTTTGCGGACCAAGTGATATGCAAGGTCGACGCTCACACCACTTTGGTGGCAAAAACAGAAAGGCAGATTATTATTTGAATGGCAATAGATTGGGAGAAGGGGAAGTGCAACGAGACCTGGGTGTTCTTGTGCACCAGTCGCTGAAGGTAAGCATGCAGGTGCAGCAGGCGGTTAAGAAGGCAAATGGTATGTTGGCCTTCGTAGCAAGAGGGTTCGAGTACAGGAACAAGGATGTCTTGCTACAGTTGTACAGGGCCTTGGTGAGACCGCACCTTGAGCACTGTGTGCAGTTTTGGTCACCTTACCTGAGGAAGGATGTTCTTGCCATGGAAGGAGTGCAGCGAAGATTCACCAGGCTGATACCTGGGATGGCAGGAATGACGTATGAGGAGAGATTGTGTCGATTGGGCTTATACTCACTGGAGTTTAGAAGATTGAGAGGGGATCTCATTGAAACCTATAAAATTCTGGCAGGTCTGGACAGACTAGATGCAGGAAGGATGTTTCTGATGGCCGGGGAGTCCAGAACCAGGGGTCATAGTCTAAGGATAAGGGGTAAGCCATTTAGGACTGAAATGAGGAGGAATTTCTTCAGCCAGAGAGTGGTGAACCTGTGGAATTCTCTGCCACAGAGGGCGGTGGAGGCCAGTTCATTAAATATATTCAAGAAAGAGTTGGATATATTTCTTAAGGCTAAAGGGATCAAGGGATATGGGGAGAAGGCAGGGACAGGGTACTGAATTTGGATGATCAGCCATGATCTCATTGAACGGCGGAGCAGGCTCGAAGGGCCGAATGGCCCACTCCTGCTCCTATCTTCTATGTTTCTAAATATGACAGACTCAGAGTTATGGTTCAAAACGGTCTTTACTCGCAGGCCTGGGGAGAACCTTTCAGATCGCTGTCTGAATCCGACTCCACCGATATCCTAGCAACATTCACAATTATACAAAAATCAAACCCCTGCCCTAGGGGCGGGTGCAAAACTTATTAGCATATACAGAGTTATTGCTAAATGGCAATTATAAACTGTGACATTTAATCCTTCTTGCCGCCTACAAATTCACAGGCCTGTTATCAGTGACTGTGGCCTCATTTTAATCTATTGCTTTACAACCGTCCGTTTGTTTTCTGGTCAGGTGGTTTGCTCGTTACATGTTTTCTTAAGATAACAGTCCTCGTTCAATCTCTGCAAAGCACAGATTCTGATCTTGTCTCGGGTTACTTCTGCAAAGCAAGCACATTCTGATTAGTCCCACCATACTTTGATGTAATGGAACCCTGTTGTGAGTTTACAACAAACAAATTCTTAGGTATGTTATCTCGTATGTGTTGCCTCGCCTGGCCGAACAGACATCCTTCCCAATCTTCCCATGAATTGCTCTGCAGTTTAATTTCTCAGCATTCAAAGTCACTGAATCATGTTTTTAAAGCTTAGCTGGGTAAATGCAATATACAGACCCATATATCGTTTAACTCAGGGTATGGATTAACTCATTATCTCCACCTTGGACATTGGTGCTACATTATACATATCCTAACCTACAAAACTAAAGTATAATAGTAATTTGGTTACTTTACCGAGTAATTACAGGCCAGTCAGCCTAACCTCGGTGGTGGGAAAATTATTGGAAAAAATTCTGAGGGACAGGATAAATTTTCATTTAGAAAGACACGGATTAATCAGGGACAGTCAGCATGGATTTGTTAAGGGAAGGTCGTGTCTGACAAACTTGATTTAATTTTTTGAGGAGATAACAAGGAGGGTCGATAAGGGTAGTGCGTTTGATGTAGCCTATATGGATTTTAGCAAGGCTTTTGATAAGGTCCTGCATAGCAGACTGATCATGAAAGTAAAGGCCCATGGGATCCAGGGCAAAGTGTCAAGTTGGATCCAAAATTGGCTCAGAGGCAGGAAACAAAGGGTAATGGTCGAAGGGTGTTTTTGTGTCTGGAAGGCTGTTTCCAGTGGGGTTCCCACAGGGCTCAGTACTGGGTCCTTTGCTTTTTGTGGTGTGTGTGTGTATATATAAATATAAATATCAATGATTTGGACTTGAATTTTTGGAAGTATGATTAAGAAGTTTGCAGATGATACAAAAATTGGCCGTGTGGTTGATAATGAAGAAGAAAGCTGCAGACTGTAGGAAGATATCAATGGACTGGTCAGGTGGGCAGAACAGTGGCAAATGGAATTCAATCTGGAGAAGTGTGAGTAATGCATTTGGGGAGGGCTAACAAGGCAAGGGAATACACTATAAATGGTAGGACACCGAGAAGTGCAGAAGATCATAGGGACCATGGAGTGCATGTCCACAGATCCCTGAAGGTAGCAGGACAGGTAGATAAGGTGGTTAAGAAGGCATACGGGATACTTGCCTTTATTAGCCGAGGCATAGAATATAAGAGCAGGGAGGTTATGCTTGAACCGTATAAAACACTAATTAGGCCGCAGCTAGAATACTGCGTGCAGTTCTGGTCACCACATTACAGGAAGGATGTGATTGCACTAGAGGGGGTGCAGAGGAGATTTACGAGGCTGTTGCCTGGGCTGAGGAAATTTAGCTATGAGGAAAGATTGGCTAGGCTGGGGTTGTTTTCTTTGGAACAGAGGAGGCTGAGGGGAGACCTGATTGAGGTGTATAAAATTATGTGGGGCCTAGATAGAGTGGATAGGAAGAACCTATTTCTCTTAGCAGAAGGGTCAATAACCAGGGGGCATGGATTTAAAGTAATTGGTAGGAATTTTAGAGGGGATTTGAGAAGCAACCTTTTCACCCAGAGGGTGGTGGGGGTCTGGAACTCACTGCCTGAAAGTGTGATAGAGGCAGAGACCCTCATCACATTTAAAAAGTACTTGGATATGTACTTGAAGTACCGTAACCTGCAAGGATACGGACCAAGTGCTGGAAAGTGGGATTAGGGTGGGTAGCTCTTTGTCGGCCGGCAAGGATAAGATGGGCTGAATGGCCTCCTTCCGTGCTGTAAATTTCAATGATTCTATATGATTCTATGATTTCAGTTTAATTGGAGCAACATGTTAGATTATTGTATTCGTGTTGCCCTTCAAAAGGGGCACTTGTGGTGCTGATGTGTCAGGTGACACTGGGGCAATTCCGTGCCGCCCCTACTGGTCCAGTTACAATAGGCCCTGGGGAGAAGGTTGTCCTAGCTTTCTCCCCAGCGGGTAAGATCGCAGATGTGACATTAGGGCAGTGGCTGTGATTGTCTGCAGAACTCACTGACACTGGAACAAGTGCTTTTTAATTTGATTGGGTGATGGGGTTCCTAATGCTCTGTTGCATAGGGTCTAATACTGGGTGGAGGCGATGGGGCTTTTGCATGGTTTACAGATGTACAGACTGCTCTGCTTTATGGTGTGATTATTTTATCTCCAATATGTGATTTCTTTTTTACATAATTCTCCTAGAAATCTTCTAGTTAATGGTTCCTCTGCAGACACAGCATTTTGTAAAGTTGTCAGCCATGGCTCATTGTTAGCTCTCTTGCCTCTGAACCAAAGGGTCCAAGGCCCATTCCAGAGATTTGAGCAAATTTATGTTATGCTAAAACTAAAACCACATTAATAAGCTGACAAGACCTGCAGTTCGCAATGTATGGAAGGTTATAATGCTGGAGATTGGCACATTATTTCTATGGCTACCTTACACTATTCCTACAGCAGATTGATGTTGAGGGAGTTGCATGTGGCTACTATAACTGCCTTGGGCAAATAACGAATATTGCTACTACAGCATGCCTTGCTCTTAGTGTCCCCTGCAGTAGTGGGTTATTTGGAGTTGTTCAGACAGAGAGAAAGTCACAATGGGTGGCGCCATGGTTGCTCTCAAGAATCAGGATCAACAGCAGCATGTGTGCTGTGGAGGAAACTGCAGGTGGCCAGCAGGGAAAGGAGCCACAGTGGTGTCGAGCTCTCAAAGTCCGACCCACCTAACAGGGTGTACAGACAGGCTGAGCTTCCTTGACCTGTCTGAGAAGCAATGCTTCCGAAGGCTGAGATTGTCACATCAGGTGGCCGCAGATCTCTGCAGCCTCCGAAAGGAAGACCTGCTGCTTGCTGGACCCGTGGCCACCCATTACCACTGGCTGTGGCAGTCACCACTGCCCTCAATTTCTTTGCCTCCGGCTCCTTCCAGGCTGCTACCGGAGACATAGCGAGGGTGTCGCAGTCAGCTCCACATAAATGCATAAGGCAGGTGATGGATGGATTGTTTGTCAGGGCTGGGAGGTATATAAACTTCCCTTGTTCTGACAATACCCAAAATGAACGTGCAGGATTTGCATCTCTTGCTGGTTTCCCCACAGGTGCAGGGTGCCATTGACTGCACACGTGACAATCCGAGCACCCCCTGACCGACCAGGAGCATTTATCAACTGCAAGGGATTTCATCCCATCAATGTGCAGCTAGTGTGCAACCACAAAAAAGGTTCGTGCAGGTCTGCGCCAGATTCCCGGGGAGCTGCCATGATGCTTTCATACTGCGGCTGTCCAACATCCCCAGCATGTACTGACCTGGAACGAACCTGAAAGGATGGCTGCTTGGTGACAAAGAATACCCCTTTCAAACCTGGCTAATAACAGCTGTGAGGAACTCCACCAATCAACACCAGAAGTGGTACAACTCCAGCCATATGACAACCAGATGTGTCATTGTGCAAGCCATTGGCATGCTGAAGTTGTGCTTCAGATTCCCAGACAGGTCTGGAGGCTCCCTTCAATACTCCACAGCGAGGGTCTCCAGGGTGGTCCAAACATGGGCAAAAGAGCTGAATTCCAGAGGTGAGGTGAGAGTGACGGCCCTTGACAGGAAATTGTGTTTGACAAATCTATTCGAGTTTTTTGAGGTTGTAACTAGCAGAATAGATAAGGGTGAACCAGTGGATGTGGTGTATTTGGATTTTCAGAAGGCATTCTATAAGGTGTCACACAAGACTGTGGCAGTCACCACTGCCCTCAATTTCTTTGCCTCCGGCTCATGGGATTGGGGGTAATATAGTAGCATAGATTGAGGATTGGTTAATGGACAGAAAACAGAGAGTAGGAATAAACGGGGTCATTTTTGGGTTGGCAGGCTGTAACTAGTGGGGTACCACAAGCTTGAGCCTCAGCTATTCATAATTGACATTAACGATTTGGATGAGGGGACCAAATGTAATATATCCAAATTTGCTGATGATACAAAGCTGGGTGGGAATGTAAGTTGTGAGGAGGATGCAAGGAGGCTACAAGGGGATATAGACAGGCTAAGTGAATGGGCAAGAATATGGCAAATGGAATATAATGTGGAGAAATGTGAACTTATCCACTTTGGTAGGAAAAATAGAAGTGGGGATGTTCGCTGATGATTGCACAGTATTCAGTTCTATTCGTAACTCCACAGATAGTGAAGCAGTCCATGCCCGCATGCAGCAAGGCCTGGACAACATCCAGGCTTGGGCTGATAAGTGGCAAGTAACATTTGCATCACACAAATGCCAAGCAATAACTATCTCCAACAAGCAAGAGTCAATCCACTGCCCCTTGACATTCAACGACATTACCTTCACCGAATCCCCCACCATCAACATCCTGGGGGGTCACCATTGACCAGAAACTTAACTGGACCAGCCACATAAATACTGTGGCCACAAGAGCAGGTCAGAGGCTGGGTGTTCTGCAGTGAGTGTCTCACCTTCTGACTCCACAAAGCCTTCCCACCGTCTACAAGGCACAAGTAAGGAGTGTGATGGAATACTCTCCACTTGCCTGGATGAGTGCAGCTACAACAACACTCAAGAAGCTCGATACCATTCAGGATAAAGCAGCCCACTTGATTGGCACTCCATCTACCACCTTAAAAATTCACTCCCTCCACCACCGGCGCACTGTGGCTGCAGTGTGTACCATCTGCAAGATGCACTGCAGCAATTCGCCAAGGTTTCTTCGACACCACCTCCCAAAGTTCCTCGGGGCAGTGTCCTAGGCCCAACCATCTTCAGCTGCTTCATCAATGACCTTCCCTCCAACATAAGGTCAGAAATGGGGATGTTCGCTGATGACTGCAGTGTTCAGCGCCATTCACAACTCCAGAGATAATGAAGCAGTCCATGCTCGCATGCAACAAGACCTGGACGGCGTTCAGGCTTGGGCTGATAAGTGGCAGGTAACATTCGCGCCACAGAAGTGCCAGGCAATAACTATCTCCAACAAGCGAGAGTCTAACCACCTCTCCTTGACATTCAATGGCATTACCATCGCTGAATCCCCCACTATTGACATCCTGGGGGGTCACCATTAACCAGAAACTTAACTGGACCAGCCACACACATACTGTGGCAACAAGAGCAGGTCAGAGGCTGGGTATTCTGCGGTGAGTGACACACCTCCTGACTCCCCAAAGCCTTTCCACCATCTACAAGGCACAAGTAAGGAGTGTGATGGAATACTCTCCACTTGCCTGGATGAGTGCAGCTCCAACAACACTCCAGAAGCTTGACACCATCCAGGACAAAGCAGCCCGCTTGATTGGCACCCCATCCACCACCTTAAAAATTCACTCCCTCCACCACCAGTGTACCGTGGCTGCAGTGTGTACCATCTACAAGATGCACTGCAGCAACTCGCCAAGGCTTCTTCAGCAGCATCTCCCAAACCCGCGACCTCTTCCACCTAGAAGGACAAGGGCAGAAGGTGCATGGAAACACCATCACCTGCAAGTTCCCCTGCAAGTTACACACCAATCTGACTTGGAATTATATCGCCGTTCCTTCATCGTCGCTGGGTCAAAATCCTGGAACTCCTTCCCTAACAGCACTGTGGGAGTACCTTCACCACACGGACTGCAACGGTTCAAGAAGGCATCTCGCCACCACCTTCTCAAGGGCAATTAGGACTGGGCAATAAATGCTGGCCTTGCCAGCGACACCCACATCCCAGGAATTAATATAAAAAAAAATCATTGTGGGCTGTGTTCTGCACAGCATAGTGCAGCACTGAGGATTAAAGGCCCAGGTGGAAGAAGTCGCTCAGGACTCCTCATCTGATGAGGATTCCAATGGTGAAGAGGAGTAATAGCAAAATACTGCAGATGCTGGAAATCTGAAATAACAGAAAATGCTGGAAATATTCAGCAGGCCAGGCAGCATCCGTGGAGAGAGAAACAGAGTTAACGTTTCAGGTCTGGGACCCTTCATCAGAACTGGAAAAAGCTGGAAATGTAACAGATTTTGAACAACTTCTCCTTTGACTCCACTCACTTCCTCCAAATTAAAGGTGTTGCTATGGGAACCCACATGGACCCTAGCTATGCCTGCTTGTTCATGGGATATGTGGAACATTCTTTGTTCCAGTCCTACTCAGGTCGCCTCCCTCACCTCCTTTTCCGGTACATCGATGACTGTATTGGTGCCGTTTCCTGCTCTCGCCCTGAACTAGATAAGTTCATTCACTTTACTTCCAATTTCCACCCTTCCCTCACCTTCACATGGTCCATCTCTGACTCTTCCCTTCCCTTCCTTGACTTCTCCGTCTCCATTTCTGGCGATCGGCTTTCGACTAACATCCACTACAAGCCCACCGACTCCCACAGCTACCTGGACTACACTTCCTCCCACCCCGCTTCCTGTAAGGACTCTATCCCATTCTCCCAGTTTCTCCATCTCTGCCGCGTCTGTTCTGACGATGCCACCTTCCACACCAGTGCTTCCGACATGTCTTCCTTTTTCCTCAACCGAGGATTCCCCTCTACTGTGGTTGACACGGCCTTTGACCGTGTCCCTTCTATTTCCCGCACTTCTGCTCTCACCCCTGCCCCTCCCTCCCCAGAACCACGATAGGGTTCCCCTTGTCCTCACCTTTCACCCCACCAGCCTCCACAGTCAACGGATCATCATCCGCCATTTCCGCCACCTCCAACGTGATCCCATCACCAAACACATCTTCCCCTCACCTCCACTTTCAGCATTCCGAAGGGACCGCTCCCTCCGCGACACCCTGGTCCACTCCTCAATCACCCCAACAGCCCTGCTCCTTCACCTGGCACCTTCCCGTGCAAGCGCAGGAGATGCAACACATGCCCTTTTACCTCCTCCCTTCCCACTGTCCGGGGCCCCAAACACCCCTTCCAGGTGAAACAGCGATTTACTTGTACTTCTTGCAATTTAATATGCTGTATTCGCGGCTCACGATGCAGTCTCCTCTACATTGGGGAGACCAAACGCAGATTGGGCGACCGTTTTGCAGAATACCTCCGTTCAGTCCGTAAGGGTGACCCTGAGCTTCCGGTCGCCTGTCACTTTAATTCTCCACTTCACTCCCACTGATCTTTCTGTCCTTGGCCTAATACATTGTTCTAATGAAGCTCAACGTAAGCTCGAGGAACAGCACCTCATCTTTTGATTGGGCACTTTGTAGCCTGCCGGACTCAACATTGAGTTCAACAATTTCAGATAATAATCCCTGCCCCCATTTTTCATGCAGTATGATTTTACCATTCCCATTTGCAACATTTTCACAGCATGTTCTTTCAATTCCTTCCTCCCCTCCTAAACCCTTCCCCCCCGTCTCTGCACCTGCTTAATATCTGTTACATCTCCAGCTTTTTCCAGTTCTGATGAAGGGTCCCAGACCTGAAACGTTAACCCTGTTTCTCTCTCCACGGATGCTGCCTGGCCTGCTGAGTACTTCCTGCATTTTCTGTTGTTGTGAAGAGGAGTAAGATTGGGTGACCAACACAAGACCAGCCAATCACATTGCTGCTCAAGATGCCATGCATGCCCTGATAGCTCGAAGGTTCAATTAGTGACTCACATTGGACCAATGTCCTACAACAGATCTGTAACCATCCATCCAATGGTTCCACATCCACCAATTGGTGCCAGTCAATATATCTCTCCACCTTCAGCGGTAAACAAATGAAAATCAGAATGGGAACTTGCCATTCATTAATGGGGCACATGGGAAAGTGGTGCGAATTTATAAATTTAATGTGCTCCAATAAATAAATATTTATAACTAATATAAAATTACATACATGTGCTTACCCTTGGTGAACTATAAAGCCTATCCTTTCCTATCCTGTGGTGCAGTCCCTGTGGCTTCAGCAGAGGTAATGACAGGCTACCCTGTTCCTTGCTCTGTCTGATTAGGTGCTTGCAACCATTGACCTCTGGGTGTTGGAACCCATGAAGGCCCTGCCAATGATTGCTCCATCTGCACTGGGCCATCGGGACAGGAGGCAGCATATCGGGTACTGGTCGAGGGGGGGGCAACAGGTTTGACGTGCATGCACTTTGAGAAAAGTGCGCACTTTCCCCTCTCATCACCATTCTTCCACCCCATGCCAGCAGCGCATCACTCCTGCATCTCTGAGACGGTTGCTTGGAGAAAATCAGTGACTCCTTGTCAGCCCACGTCTAATCTGTCTGCCAGCATGTGGAAGCCGGTAGACATGTTGGCGGTCAGAGTTTGCAAGGCCGCCTGCAGGGACTCATTAGAGCTCCCTGATACAACTTATGTAGAGGTGGCCAGACTCAATGGAAGATTGTATGGTCGAAAAACCTTGCGACATCACTCCACAAATGTTAGAGCTGGACTTCTCCATTCTCTGTGCACAGTTGTTACTGAACCTCTAGCATTCACCTCTTATTGATGGACCTCCCCCAGGTTCAGTATCTCTGTCCAGCTGAGCAGAGCTTGAAGAGGACGGTGCTGTCCACCACATCTGTCCCTGCCATCACTCTCTGCTCGTGTTCACCTTGTGCCGTGGCAATCACCAGGTATCCCATCTAACTGTGTGACAGGCCCAACCGATGTGCTTGTATCTGTACTAGTGCCTGCAACGCGTGTATCCTGTGATGGTGTGCGCTCAGCAGGAGTGAGTTCCTTTGAGTAGACCTCATCATCTCTGGGCAGGGGCTCGTGTTCTTCACATGATGGCCCTGAAAGAGAGAAGCGGCGATTAAGATTTAATCTTTACAAATATCGAAATGCAAATGGGTAAAGTGATCATATTTGAAAAAGTGCTTGAGTCAACGCCAAGGCTTCTTCAGCAGCACCTCCCACACCTGCAATCTCTAACCATCTAGAAGAACAAGGGCAGCAGGCGCATGGGAACACCACCACCTCCAAGTTCTCCTCCAAGTCACACACCATCCTGACTTGGAAGTATATCGCCGTTCCTTCATTGTCGCTTGGTCAAAATCCTGGAACTCCCTCCCCAACAGCACTGGGAGTACCTTCACCACACAGACTGCAGCGGTTCAAGAAAGCGGCTCACCACCACCTTCTCAAGGGCAATTAGGGATGGGCAATAAATGCTGGCCTTGCTAGCAATGCCCACATCCCATGAATGAATAAAATAAAATGACTGACTTGTAGAAGATGTGGGTCTGAGAGATTAATGCTGTCACCCCACTCCAATGGAAAATCAATATTGCCATCTCCAATGCTGAGGCTGGCAGAGATGTCGCTTACTTATAGAACCGCCTCCTCCGCCAGGTAAAGCTCCATTATCTGTGGGGGTATGCCTCTGGTCCTTGCCCTCTCCTTGCTCTCGTCCTGCAAGGGTGACACACCAGACCTGAGTGACTTTTGAGGCATATGTGCCTCCGATGGAAGCAGTGCATTTCGGCGAAAAGGACAATCGGGCAGATGCATCTTGAGTGGCACTGACATGCATTTGAGGAATGTGTTGACGGTGCCATTTGAGGATGTGTGCTGAGAATTGGGGGGGGCTCCGATTACTTGAGGATAGAGTGACTGGCAGTGGTGAAGAGAGGAAGGGTGAGGATGTGCATTTAAACAGAAGGATAGGTGCTGATGAAAGTGAAGTGGGTGTGAGGAGTGCTGTGAATGAAGTACAAATGATGAGGCTGAGTGAGAGGGGATGCACTATAGGATGTTTGTGCATCTTTAAGTTTGCTGAACTTTCCTGACCTGGTCAGGTCATTGAAGCGTTTGCGGCACTGGATCCAGCACCTTAGTGATGTGCCTGCTGCACCTCTTGTGCTACTGCCAGCCACGATGCCTTGTGGTGGCAGCAGGTATCTTTTCCCCCATTGGTGGGAAACAGGGCCTCCCTTGCTGCAGCCAGTAGAACTTCCAAGGAAGACTCTGTAAACCTAGGGGCATCTCTATGTTGTCGTTGCACAGCCCAATCTTCTGACCTCTAAACCTCCTTCCGTTTCATTTCTGAACTGGGTCTTTAAGTAGTCGCGTCATGCGACTCCGAGTCATGCCTGCTCATGTGCAACGGAGACGCCAAATACGGAAGTAAAATGATCAGGCATCCCTCTTAAAATCGGCCATTCCTACCCGTCCCGCGATATTGCGCATTTGTCTCCCGCCTCCGGGTTCATATCGGGGTCCAAATGTCTGTTGGGGCTGGGTCTTGTAATGATATCAGCAAATAGTGATGGTATTTGCCTGTTTGATTATTATGCCTTACCAGCATATTTGCCTGTTTGATTATTTATGCCTTACCAGCAGAGGGCATGTGAAAGAGAGACAGTTTAGTTTTAGTTTCGGTTTGGCATGGATCTCTAAGATGGTGCCGCCTGTAATGCTGTTAACTTAGTTGAACAAACTTTAGATTAAAAGACATTCTCTTTCATCAATGTGTCGTCATTGAACCCACATAGAAAGCAATACATGGTGTCAGAAGAAGTGACTGAAAGAGATGAAGAGGAAAAATCTGAAGTTAGCAACTCGACGAGATAGTGGCAGGTAAGCTACCCAGCGAAATCAGCTCTCCACATATTAGCAAGCCAAAAGAGAACATCGTTACTTACCTTTGGAGAATAGCTAACGAAGTGAAAAATGGAAGGATTACACCCACCGGCGATGCTTCAGTTGACAGGTAATGTGGCTGAAAGTTGGAGGAAATTCAAACAACGTTTGGAGTTGTATTTATCAGCAATCGGAGCTGATGAGAAAAGTGATAAAATGAAAGTGTCAGTGTTCTTACATGTCATGGGTGATGAAGCGCTGGAGGTGTATAATAACTTCACATTCGCTGCTGATGGAGACAAAATGAAGTTGGATAAAATAATGGAACAGTTTGAGGCCTACTGCATATCTAAATGTAACGTGACATTTGAGAGGCACAGATTTTTCACGTGTACAGAAAACGGGAGAGACTATTGATCAGTATGTGACTGAACTGAGAAACAGAAGCAAAACGTGTGAATTTGGGGGACTGACAGACTCGCTGATAAAAGACAGACTGGTGTGTGGTATTCCAGATAATGGTCTAAGGGAAAGACTGCTAAGAAAGCAAGATCTAGACCTGGGAAAAGCCATAGCACTGTGTAGGGCTACAGAGACTGTGAAGTCGCAGACAAAGGAGCTGTTCAGTGACAGTAGCTGCAACGTGGATGCAGTGAGAAAGAACGGACACAAACTGTTTAACAAAAGGAGCGCCAATGTGGAAAAAGAGGCGTGGCCAGCGAACAAAAATGAAAGGGGCAATCGAAAGTCATGTAGTCGATGCGGTACACAGCATACACCAAAAAAGTGTCCAGCATATGGTAAAGCATGCAATAGTTGCAACAAAAACAACCATTATGCCTGTTGCTGTAAGAACCAAGCGCAACAAAGCAAGGTCCATGCAGTAGATGAAAGCGAGATAGAGGAGTTCAATGTAGATGTTGTGTCTGAAAACAAACAAGAAAAAAGAGACTGGATGTTGACACTAAAAGTGAATGACATACACATTCCATTTAAATTGGATACTGGAGCACAAGTTAATGTGATATCAGAGACTGATTTTAAGAAAATTAGAACCAGACCAAAGATACATGGAATAAAAGTGAAAGTGACAGGATACTCAGGTACTAATATACCAGTGAAAGGAAGATGCATTGTCAAAGTGACACACAAGGACAGAGCGCACACGCTAGCATTAATCGTGGTGCCAAAGGATGTGCAGGCCATACTAGGTTTAATAGCCTGTGAGAGACTGAACCTGGTAAAGAGAGTCCTTGTTGTGGAAAGCGAAGGAGAGACAGTCTATGATGAACTCATGAAAGAGTAAAGCGACCTATTTCAGGGTCTAGGCTGCCTTCCAGGAGAACACACGATCAGAGTAGATAAAAGTATGCCAACGGTCATACATCCATGCAGAAAAGTTCCGTTTGCTCTTCAAAAGCAACTGAAGGCAGAGTTGGACAGGATGGAAAGCCTGAACGTGATTCAGAAGATAGATGAGCCAACTGAGTGGGTGAGTTCCCTCGTCATTGTGGACAAAAAGAATGGAAAGCTCAGAATTTGCCTGGATCCAAGAGATCTAAACAGAGCAATAAAGAGAGAGCACTTCAAGCTTCCTACACGTGAGGAAATCATGGCACAGTTTGCAAATGCAAAGTATTTCAGCAAGTTAGATGCATCATCAGGATTTTGGCAGATGAAACTGGACGAGGCAAGTTCAAGACTGCATGTTCAACAGTCCATTTGGCAGATACAGATTCCTAAGGTTACCATTTGGCATTGCCTCAGCTCCTGAAGTGTATCACAAAACTATCCATATGATCTATGAGCACCTGGAGGGAGTTGATACCTCAATGGATGACATCATAGTATGGGGAACCACGAGAACTGAGCATGACGAGAGACTGAAAAAAGTGCTGGAAGCAACAAGGAAAACAAACCTGAAGCTGAATAGAGAGAAATGCCAGCTCAGGGTGACAGAACTGACATTCGTGGGAGATATCCTTAGCAGTGAGGGCATCAGACCAGATCCCAGAAAGGTGTCCGCCATTGAGAATATGCCAAAGCCACAATGCAAAAAGGACATGCAGAGGTTTAATGGAATGATCAACTACATGGGTAAATTCATATCCAACCTCTCAGAAAAGATGGCGCCACTGAGACGACTAACTGAAAAGAACATAGAATGGGAATGGAATCATGAGCATGAGAAGTCATGGAGCGATCTAAAGAAACTGCTCACAGAGGAACCAGTTCTGAGGTTTTGACCCAGCGAGACCCATCAAGATATCACCAGATGCATCACAGTGGGCTCGGTGCCGTTCTTCTGCAAAAATATGACTACTGGCAACCTATTGCATATGCATCGTGCTCAATGACAGACGCGGAGACGCGATATGCTCAAATAGAAAAGGAGCTGCTCAGCATCACATACGCCTGTGAAAGATTTCACCAGTTTGTGTCAGGACAAGCAATCAGTGTAGAGACTGACCATAAGCCCTTGATTGCATTGTTCCAAAAGCCACTAAATAGCTGTCCGCTTAGAATACAAAGAATGATGATCAGGCTGCAACGCTATACACTGAATGTTGGGTACACCCCGGGTAAGCTGATGTATACAGCAGACACGTTGTCCAGAGCTGTTGACCCAAGAGAGCCCGCAAACACCAAAATGGATGAAAAAATGAACGCCTACGTGGACATGATCACAAGTGCACTGCCCATAGCAGATGCAAAAATGGAGCTCATAAAGACTGAGATAAACAAAGATGAAACAATGAGGCGACTGAGGAAAAGCATCTTGGATGGATGGCCCAACATGAAGCAAGACTGCTCACCTGACATGGCAGAGTACTGGAACTGCAGGGCGGAACTATCAGTGGTCGAAGACATCATCTACAAAGGAAGTAAAATAGTTATCCCAAAGAGCCTGAGAAAAGAGATGCTAAAAAGGATCCATGGAGGACATCTGGGAATCAAAGTGTAAGAAAAGAGCACGAGAGGTGATGTACTGGCCACGAATCAACCAAGATGTGACAAATGAGGTGTCAAACTGCACAATATGCCTGAAATATCGAGCAAGCAATCCGGTAGAACCACTAAAGCCACACCCAGCGCCAGACAGACCTTAACCAGAAGGTAGGCGCTGACCTATTTGTATGTCAAGGGAAGGACTATCTTGTAGTCACAGACTATTACTCCCTGTATCCAGAGGTTTGTAGACTATACACCACCACTGCAGATGCTGTGATAACATGTATGAAAGCCATATTCTCCAGACATGGCGTGGCAAGCGAGGTCTTCACAGACAACGGACCCCAGTTTTACAATGCAAGTTTCCGACACTTTGCCAAAGAGTGGGACTTTGTCCACACAACGTCAAGTCCTCACTTTCCACAGTCCAATGGACTAGTGGAAAAATCGGTCCAGACAGTGAAAAGACTGATGTACAAGGCAAAAGACAGTGGAACTGACTTCTACCAGAGCATGCTTGTATACCGCACAACGCCGCTCGAGTGTGGTATGTCACCAGCCCAACTCCTTATGGGACGTCTGCTAAGGTCAAACCTACCCATCCCGGAGAACCTCCTGAAAACAAAAGAGGGGGAGAAAGTGAGGAAGTTCAAAGAACAACAGAAAGAAAAGCAAAAGTACTACTATGACAGAGGAACACAAAACCTACCTGAACTCCACACTGGTGACCAAGTAAGGTTCAAAGACAAAACAAACATATGGACTCAGAAGGGAACTGTCCTGAGTGAAGTTCAACCAAGATCATACACCATTCAGACAGATGAGGGTGCTGTTCAGAGAAGAAATCGTCGAGATCTTCTCATGGGACCAGCCACAGCAGGTCAAAAGACTGATACTGTTGAACAACCTGATCACACAGCTGAGAAACCATCATCTGAGGCAACAACTCAGATTCAAGGACAATCAATCAGAAAATCCTCAAGACGCGTGAAGCCTCCTGAGAGACTCATTGAGCAAGTTTAAGGACTCTTGTTATAGAAGGAAGTTATCTTATTCTCTCTTCAAGTTCTAGTGTAATTACATATTTCATGTGAACGCACAAAACAAGGTTAAAAAACCTTGATAATGATAATGTAAGTTCATTAAGTGTTACAGTTAAAATGCAGAGTAATACAAAGAAAACATGTTGTTAGATAAAAGTAAAATACTTTTGTTTTAAGAAAGGGAGATGTAATGATATCAGCAAATAGTGATGGTATTTGCCTGTTTGATTATTATGCCTTACCAGCATATTTGCCTGTTTGATTATTTATGCCTTACCAGCAGAGGGCATGTGAAAGAGAGACAGTTTAGTTTTAGTTTCGGTTTGGCATGGATCTCCAAGATGGTGTCTCCTGTAATGCTGTTACCTTAGTTGAACAAACTTTAGATTAAAAGACATTCTCTTTCATCAATGTGTCATCATTGAACCCACATAGAAAGCAATACAGGTCTCTCGCGTGAATGTAGTATCAGAATCATTACCATCAGTGGATATATGGGTCCTTCTCTGAAAGGGATGGGTTCCCAGCATGTCTGGAGATCTGTGGGTTGTTAATTTTGCTGGATATTGATCAAACTCTTCTAATCAGGAAACACAGGCTTCTCCACCCCCCCCCCCCCCCAACCCCCAACAAAAAGTAATTTCCTTTCAGTTCACAATGATCTCGTGCTTCCTTAAGCTTCTTTTTCAATGCAAGGCTAAAGGGGATTTTTGTTTCTCTAATAAGACTTTCATATTTCTACTTTTGAAAAGCCAGGGGGAAGCCCTGTGAAGGCATGGCAAGACAGACTACGCTGGAGCAGTTATTAAAATCGGATCCAGAAGATTGATGGAAAGACTAAGATTGTCAACAGAAAGTTTGCAGGAGCGTGCTTGGAATCTGGTGCTTGGCATTAATCCAGTGAAGAATGTCTGCTGTGAATCCGAAGACAGCAGCTTGACAAGTTTGACAGATCTGTTTGGGAAAAATGACCTTGTGCTGTACCACAGTGAAGTTTTAAATTGAAGCTGACAAGAGGCAACATTTCTTGGCGAGGAATACTTTCAAGGGCTATTAAAACTATATCAGTTATCAAGTGAATGAGTGCTTGACTTTCTGTCAGAAGGTTTTGAGTCTCAGGGGCTACCTGTGTCTAGTCTTGCTTTGACAATTGCCTGTCTCAAATCTTGGCTTATTGGGATGGGAGCGAGGAGGTTTTGTTGGTCAGTTTTGAGTAGTCTATTTTTAACTGTAATAATTCCATTATCATTTTCTAATAACTCTGGTGGCAGGCTGACAGTTATAATTTTGTCCTTGATGGACTCTGAATCCCCCCTTTTTCCAGTGTACCCCTGATTCTGTACTGTGCACACCAAATATTTCCAGCTGGGAACATGGGTTTGTGTTGGTTTCTTTAACATTGAAAATGCTTCCTGAGTTCTCCTTCACTAATAGTCAGGTTTTGGGACTTATTTGACCATTTCTCCACATAAAAATTTGGAAACAGGCCGAGACATGGGGAATCAGTTCGGTCTTCAAACAGAAAGCTGATGGAAAGCTTTGGCCAGGCTCAGAAGTTTAGCATGCAGGAGGGTAGTGAGGAGCTCTTTTGTTTGTCATCCCACTGATGAGAAAGCACAGCCTGCTCATTATTTTGCATTATTAGCTGAAGACAAGTTCTACTGATTGAACTAAGTGAATCAGATCATAACTGTTGGTCTGTATGCTCACTTGCTGTGAAATAAAGCAGCTTATTGATTCATATCTGGCTTTGGTCTCCCAAGTGTTTTCACAAGCTGCCTTTGAAAAGACTTAAGTAGCACACATGACATGCTAATAACACATTACACAGTTCATGTCATTGTTATGTCAGAATAACCTCTAGCACGCAAGAGACATGGGAACTGCTTATAGGAGCGACTGACACTGAACCTGAAAAATATCTCGGGCAAGACCCTAAATGTCTAACAACTTTTTTCCTCCCCCACCCCCCTGGAAATAATTCTTGAATGTGCAATGTGTATGTTCAATGACTGTTCTCAGATAATCTGTTTGTGATGTTGATTGAGGGATAATTATTGGCCAGGACACCAGGGAAAACTCCCCTGTTCTTCTTCGAAATTATGCCATGGGATCTTTTACGTCCACCTGAAAGGGCAGACGGGGCCTCGGTTTAACGTCTCATCTGAAAGACGGCACCTCCGACAGTGCAGCATTCCCTCAGTACTACACTAGAGTATAGGCCTAGATTTTTGTGCTCCAGTCTCTGGAGTGGAATTTGAACCCACACTTTCAGACTCCGAGGCGAGAGTGCTACCGACTGAGCCGCGGCTGACAACCCCATGTATACAAGCTCAGAATAAGAGGACTGCTGGAGCAGTTGGGGAGTGTGTCCAAAAGCTTTCCAGTGTAGAACCCCATGAAAAATCTGTGAAGACTCTTGCAGAAAGTGAAACTAATTGTAGGGTGACTTAATCTTATTGGGCCGTATTTTCCGATTGGTGGCCTCCTGCGTGCGGAGGCCTCCTATCTGGAAAAATCTACGAACTTACCAGAGGGCTCCTGGGGCGCCTACACTTCCGATCCTGGGCCTCTCCAAACTCCAAGTGCGCAGGGCCTACGTATCCCAGAGGCGCATGTGGTTCGCAAGTGTCCCTGGGATTACGTGGGCCAGGCCAGCCAATAGAAGAAGGGAATCTCACTTCATACACTTGACAGATAGACCTGTCAAATATGTTTTTTTTAAATGTATTTAAAGTTTTACTATCACCTTTTTAAAATTAGTTGAAATTACAATAAATTAAATATTTTAAACAAAAATTTAATTTTTTGAAAAAAAATTAGTTTTTTATGGGGCTAAAAATAAACTTTTTTAAAAGTATTTTTAAATGATAAATTACTTTAAAAAAAAATTTCAACTCTTATCCTGGTAAAAGCAGGCCTTATGCCTGCTTTTACCAGGCGTAAGAATTCTACGGGTTTTCTGCGGGCGGAGGGTCTCCAGAAAGCGGAACTATCTGCCCGCAGAGGCCCTGCTCCAGAGCATTCTTGACAGATCGGAAATGCCCGTTTTCAGCGCATGTGCTGTGCATGTCTGAAACCGGCATTTCCGATGTCCTTATGGGTGGGTACCCACCCATAGAGATCGGAATATCTGGCCAATGTGAACTGGTATACAATTCATACAGTGCAAAGCCCAAACCTGCAGCTAGATGGCAGTATTTATTACACCAATTCTGTGGCTGTCTGCCTTTTAATAATCTAGTTTCTAATGTCCTAGTCCAGTTTAAGCCTACTTGCTTCAGTTTATTCAACAGGGCATCAATTGCCTTGTGCAGCCAAATGGAGTTCCTGCTCTGCAGCAGAGAGAGAGTAAGCATTGAGTACATTCTAAAAGCTGTTATGTGCTTTTCAAATTCAGGCCATCGCCTAAAATATTACTAGACTGGGGTGAGGTGCATTAGTACTGTATAGCCACTCGGTCATGATGTTTATAATCCACTACTTAACTCTACTTGCAGAATGTCAAGATTTTAGTCAAATTCTTGAGCTTAATTGCTACAGTAATTGTCCGAAGGGCAATATTTTGGAAAAGGAAATGCTTCATTTGACTTGGTTTCATGTATACAAAACGAACCTCCAGCAAGAGGTGAAATTGGAAGAATTTTTATTTTTACAACTCCTGTGTAACAGAAATGCTTAATTAGCCTTCCTGGATCCCAGAGAGAATTGTTTTTTTCTTGGAAGAGATTAAATAAATTGGTGGTGTTTAGGGCCAAATAGCCTTTTCTCATTCTCTATCTTGGCGAGGGAAAATGAGTGCCATGTTGACCTGCGTGAGTTGTTTGAGAACAGAAGAGAAAAAGCAGTGTGTATTTGCCAATGAAAATGAAGTTGTATATTCAGGATCCAGACTGTCGCAACATTCTTTTATTCAGGGATTGTGTGCTTAGAATTGAAAAAGAAATATTGCTTTTAGTGCTTACACCGGATTATATACGTACATGTGAGATGTATACTTAGTAAATACAAATTAATACCTTGTGAGTTTAAGATATGTAGCTTTTCCCATGCCTTTGTAGCTGTCTTTCATTTGCGATATTAAATAGAGGCCCCGTCTGTCAGCTCAAGTGGATGTGAAAGATCTCCTGGCACTATTCGAAGAAAAGCGAGTGAATTCTATTGGTGTCCTGGTGATTTATCCCTCAACCAACACAACAACAAATTGCATTTATATCGTGCCTTTAACATAGTAAAATGTCCCAAGCAGCTTCACAGGAGCCTTATCAGATAAAATTTGACACCAAACCACATAAGGAGATATTGGGACAGGTGACCAGAAGCTTGGTCAAAGAGGTAGGTTTTAAGGAGCAGGGGTGGGCATCACAGACCGTTCAGCTGGTCATTTATCTCTGTGCTGTTTGTGGGATCTTGCTGTGCACAAATTGGCTGCCGGGTTTACATATGTTGTAACAACAACGGCACTTCAAATGCAATTCTTTGGCTGTAAAGGGCTTTGGGACATCCTGAGGATGTGACAGGTGCTATATAAACTCAAGTTCTTTAGATTCCTTTTCTGATCTAAGACCCTGCAGAAAAGGTTGTTTATGGATTGTGAACTACAAACATTAATTTACTTCCATTGTGACTGAGATATGATTTACCCTCGGCACAAACCCTCTGTATATGAGTGTAAGTTAACCCGGACTGGACCCATAATCATTTGACTAACTATATAACGAGCATTATATAATCTGTAATTTATCCCCATCACATAGTCTTATGATTTTTGGGCTCAATGCAGATACTTTTCTTGTGCCCAGTGCAGAAGTTAATTTTTATAGGTAGACCCTTGCTCCCTATGAACTAAAACTACTATGCATAGTACATAAGAAATAAGAGCAGGAGTAAGCCATTCGGCCCTTCGAGCCTGCTCCGCCATTCAATGAGATCGTGGCTGATCTTCTACCTCAATTCCATTCACCGGCCTTATCGCCAAATCCCTTGATGCCCTTACTAGTCAGAAATCTATCAACTTCTGTTTTTAATATACCCAAGGACTGAGCCTCCACAGCCCTCTGGGGTAGAGAATTCCAAAGATTCACCACCCTCTGTGTGAAGAAATTTCTTCTCATCTCAGTCCTGAATGGCCTACCCTTTATCCTGAGGCTGTGGCCCCTGGTTCTAGACTCCCCAGCCAAGGGAAACATTCTCCCAGCATCCACCCTATCAAGCCCTGTAATAATTTTGGATGCTTCAATGAGATCGCCTCTTTCTTCTGAATTCAAGAGAATACAGGCCTAGTTTACTCAATCTCTTTTCATACGACAGTCCCGCCATCCCAAGAATCAATCTCGTGATCCTTCGTTGCACTCCCGCTATGGCAAGTATATCTTTCCTTGGGTAAGGAGACCAAAATTGTACACACTACTCCAGGTGTGGTCTCACCAAGGTCCTATGTAATTGGAGTAAGACTTCTTTACTCCTGTACTCAAATCCTCTTGTAATGAAGGCCAGCATACCATTTGCCTTCCTAATGGCTTGCTGCACCTGCACATTCACTTTCAGTGACTCATGTACAAGGACACCCAGGTCCCTTTTGAGCATCTGCATTCCCCAATCTTTCACCATTTAGTAAATACTCTGCCTTTCTGTTTTTTCTACCAAAGTGGATAACTTCACATTTATCCACATTATAATCCATCTGCCATGTTCTCGCCCACTCACTGAGCCTGTTGAGATCCCCTTGAAGCCTCTTCGCAACTGACACTGCCACCTAGCTTTGTGCCATCAGCAAATTTGGAAATGTTACATTTAGTCCCCTCATCCAAATCATTGATATAGATTGTGAATAGCTGGGTCCCAAGCACCGATCCTTGCGGCACCCCACTAGTCACAGCCTGCCATCCTGAAAAAGACCCGTTTATCCCTACTCTTTGTTTTCTGTCTGTTAACCAATTCTCAATCCATGCTAGTATATTACCCCCAATTCAAAGTACCCTAATTTTGTTCACCAACCTCTTGTGTGGGACCTTATCAAAGGCCTTCTGAAAATCTAAATACACCACATCTACCGGTTCCCCTTTGTCTACTCCACTAGTTACATCCTCAAAGAACTCCAATAGGTTTGTCAAACAGGACTTCCCTTTCATAAATCCATGTTGACTCTGCCTAATCTTATTAGTTTCTAAGTGCCCAGTTATTGCATCCTTTATAATAGATTCCAGCATTTTCCCAACTACTGATGAGGCTAACAGTAGTTCCCCATTTTCTCTCTCCCTCCTTTCTTAAATAGCGGGGTTACATTTGCTAACCTCCAATCTGCAGGAACCGTTCCAGAATCTATAGAATTTTGGAAGATGACAACCAATGCGCCCACTATCCCAATGGCCACCTCTTTCAAAACCCTAGGATGTAGGTCATCCGATCCTTGGGATTTATCGACTTTTAGTCCCATTAATTTTGCTAGTACTGTTTTTTTACTAATAATTTCTTTAAGTTCCTCATTCTCGCTACACCCTTGGTTTTCTCGTATTTCTGGGAGGTTTTTTGTGTCTTCCTCCATGAAGACAGAAACAAAGTATTTTAATTTAATTTCTCTGCCATTTCCTCATTCCCCATTATAATTTCTCCTGTCTCTGACTGTAAAGGACCTACATTTACCTTCTCCAGTCTTTTCCTTTTCACATACCTATAGAAGCTTTTACAATCCATTTTTATATTTTTTGCTAGTTTGTGCTCATTTTCCCTTTCTTTATCAATTTCTTGGTACCCCTTTGCTGATTTCTAAAAGATCCCAATCCTCAGGCTGACCGCTTTTTCTGGCAACTTTATAAGCTTCCTCCTTTGACTTAATACCAGCTTTAATTTCTTTTGTTAGCCATGGTTGGATCACTTTTCCTTTTGGGTTTTTATGCCCTAGAGGAATATATGTTTGTTGCAAATTATGCATTATTTCCTTGAATGTCAGCCATTGTATGTCCACCTTCATACCTTTTAGTGTAGTCTCCCAATCTACCATGGCCAACTTGTCCCTCATACCCTTGTAGTTTCCTCTGTTTAGATTGAAAACCTTAGTTTCAGATTGGACTACATCACACTCAAACGTCATATAAAATTCAATCATAATATGGTCACTTGTCCCTAAAGGCCCCTTTACCACAAAATTATTGATTAGCCCTTTCTCATTACACAGTACCAGATCCAGAATAGCCTGTTCCCTGGTTGGTTCCTCCACATACTGATCCAGGAAACCATCTCGCATGCATTCCAAGAATTACCATTAGTGGTAATTTGATTTGCCTAGTCAATATGTAGATTGAAGTCCCCCATGATTACCGTATTGCCCTTGTTACACGCACTTCTAAGCTCTTGATTGATACTGTGCCCTACATTACCACTACTGTTTGGTGGCCTATACACACCTCCCACCAATGTTTTCCGCCCTTTGCTCTTTCTTGGCTCCACCCAAACTGATTCCAGTTCTACATCACGATCTGCCAAGCCAAAATCTTTTATCTTTACCGTACCGATCTCATCCCTTATTAACAGTGCTACGCCACCTCCTTTTCCTTTTTGTCTGTCCTTCCTAAATGTTGAGTACCTTGGAACATTCAGTTCCCAGCTTTGGTTACCCTGCAACCATGTCTCTGTAATGGCAATTACATCACACCCATACTTCTATTAGTGCCATTAATTCATCCACCTTGTTGCGAATGCTACGTGCATTTAGATAAAGTGCCTTCAACTTTGCCTGTTTAATATTTTTCTGCACTTTGACCCTCTTTACTGTTGGCCTTTGTTTCTGCTCCCTACTAGTTTTGCTGACTACTTTTCTAACTTGCACTTCCAGCTTTGTTTCTCTCTGTTCTGGGCCCACACTTAGGTTCCCAGCCCCCTGACAAACTAGTTTAAATCCTTCCCAACAGCACGAGCAAACCCCCCTGCGAGGATATTGGTCTCAGTTCTGCCGAGGTGTAACCCATCCAGCTTGTACAGGTCCCACCTTCCCCAGAATCGGTCCCAATGCCTCAGGAACTTAAATCCCTCCCTCATACACCATCTCTCCAGCCACGCATTCATCTGGTCTATTCTCCTATTTCTGCTCTCGCTAGCACGTGGCACTGGGAGTAATCCTGAGATTACTACCTTTTGAGGTCCTGCTTTTTAATTTATTTCCTAGCTCCCTATATTCTGCTTGCAGGACCTTGTCCCTCTTTCTACCTATGTCGTTGGTACCAATATGGATGGCCTCTGGCTGTTCACCCTCCCCCTTCAGAATGTCCTGTAGCCGCTCAGTGACATTCTTGACCCTGGCACCAGGGAGGCAACATACCATCCTGGAGTCATGTCTGCGGCCACAGAAATGTCTATCTGCTCCCCTTACGATAGAATTCCCTATCACTATTGCTCTCCCACTCCTTTTCCTCCTCTCCTGTGCAGCTGAGCCACTCGTAGTGCCACGGACTTGGCTCTTGCTGCATTCCCCTGAGAAACCATCTCCCCCAGCAATATCCAAAACGGAAAATCTGTTGGAGAGGGAGATGGACCCAGGGGACTCCTGCACTACCTTCCTAGTTCTTTTACACTGTCTGGCGGTCACCCATACCTTTCTGCCTGTGCACTCTTTACCTGCGGTGTGACCACCTCGTTAAACGTGCTATCCACAAAGATCTCAGCCTCGTGGATGCTCCACAATGACTCCAGCCGCAGCTCCAGATCCGAAATGCGGATTTCGAGTAGCTGCAGCTGGAGACACTTCCTACACACGTGTTCACCCTGGACACCAAAAGTGTCCCTGACTTCCCACATAGCACAGGAGGAGCACGCCGAGCTGCCCTGCCAAGTCTTGTCCTTAATTTACTTCCTCTAAATTAAAGAATATTAAATACACTGGGAACCTTACTTCACTTTGCACTCTACTTACTCTAAACTAGAGACCTTACTTTTACTTTAACGACTGGACTGTAGAAATACCAGGTCCTACTTCCCAATCAGCTCCTTCCTTGGTTGTGACGTCACTTTAGCAGCTTTGTAGTTGTTGTTGTTTGACTGCTCCCTGCTCTCAGACTCTTTCCTGGGTGTAAAGCAAGAACCAAATCATACAGAATGAAAAGTTAGAGGAAGCAAAAAGCTCCTCCTTCCACTCCTCACCCGCCTAACTCCCTCACTCACCCAACTCTGCAAATCGCACTGCGAAGCTTGGTTTTTATAGGCCTAGTTTCCCTAATTAACTGCCTTCAGCTGCTCTGAATTATCCTCTGCCTTCTCCGGTGCTGCCGAATCCTTTCAGGTCCGCTCTCCTCAGCCTCCCGCGCTCTTTATCCTCTGCCTTCTGTAATCTGGATCGTGGACTGCAGGGTGAATAATGAGCAGTTGGATCAAGGAGGTGGAACAGGCAGAAGAACTTGTTTATGTAGTGTCTTTCATTTCCTCAGGGAATGCCAAAGGGCATCAGTTAATTAATTACTTTTTGCAGTGTAGTTACTGTTGCTATGTAGGCAGTTAAACATGGCAGCTGATTTGCACATAGTAAAAGTCCCACAATCAGCAATTGCAATGAACAAGGAATAGTTTTGATACAACAACTTGTATTTATATAGCACCTTTAATGTCGTAAAACATCCCAAGGTGCTTCACAGGAGTATTATAAGACAAAAAATTGACACCGAGCCACATAAGAAAATAGGGCAGATAACCAAAAGCTTGGCCAAAGAGGTAGGTTTTAAGGAGTGTCTTAAAGGAGGAAAGAGAGGTTTAGGGAGGGAATTCTAGAGCTTGGGGCCTAGGCAGCTGAAGGCATGGCCACCGATGGTTGAGCGATTTATAATCAGGGATGCTCAAGAGGGCAGAATTTGAGAGTGCAGATATCTCGATGTGGAGGGGCGGCGGGGATGGTTGAACGGGACTTGGTGCGAGTTAGGACACGGGCAGCTGAATTTTGGATCACCAAGTTTACGTAGGGTAGAATGTGGGAGGCCAGCCAGGAGTGCATTGGAATAGTCAAGTCTAGAGGTAACAAAGCATGAATGAGGGTTTCAGCAGCAGATGAGTTGAGGCAGGGGCGGAGACTGGCACTGTTACGGAGGTGGAAATAGACAGTCTTAGTGATTGCATGGATGTGTGGTCGGAAGCTTATTTCAGAGTCAAGTATGACACCAAGGTTGCGAACAGTGTGGTTCAGCCTCAGACAGATGTTAGGGAGAGGGATGGAGTCAGTGGCTAGGGAACGAAGTTTGTGGTGAGGCCCGAAGACAATGGCTTTGGTCTTCCCAATATTTAATTGGAGAAAATTTCTGTTCATCCAGAACTGGATGTTGGACAAGCAGTCTGATCATTTAGAGACTGTGGAGTGGTAGAGAGAAGCAGTAGTGAGGTAGAGCTGGGTGTGGAAACTGACTCCATGTTTTCGGATGCTTGAGGGACCCCAGAGGTAACTGTGCAGGAGTGGGAAGAGAAGCCATTGCAGGTGATTCTCTGGCTATGATTAGATAGATAAGAATGGAACCAGGCGAATGCAGTCCCACCCAGCTGGACGATGGTGGAGAGGCATTGGAGGAGGATGGAGTGGTCAACCGTGTCAAAGGCTGCAGACAGGTCAAGAAGGACGAGGAGTTTACTTTTGTCACAGTCACAAAGAATGTCATTTGTGACTTTGATAGCCATTTCGGTACTGTGGCAGGAGCGGAAACCGGATTGGAGGGATTCAAACATGGCATTCCGGGAAAGATGGTTACGGATTTGGGAGGCGACAACATGTTCAAGGACTTTGGAGAGGAAAGGGAGATTGGAGATGGGGCGGTAGTTTGCAAGGACAGAGGGGTCAAGGGTTGGTTTCTTGAGGCAGATTTGAAGGAGAGAAGGACAGTACCTGAGGAAAGAAAACCTTTAATAATGTCCACTAACATGGGAGCCAGAAAAGGAAGTTGAGTGGTCAGCAGTTTAGTGGGAATAGGGTTGAGGGAGCGGGAGTGTGTCTCATGGACAGGATGAGCGTGGAGAGGTTAAGAGGGGTGATCGGAGAGAAATTGGAGAAGGATGCAAGTTCAGGGCTAGGGCACGGGGGGAACTTTAGAGGAAGTTTGGCCCGGTGGGCTAGGGGAAGGAAGGGAAGCAACAGACGCAGCTAATCGGATGGTCTTAATCTTAGAGACAAGGAAGTCCATGAGTTCCTCACACTTGTTGGAGGTGAGTGAAGGTGATGGGGGTGGTGAGGTTTAAGATGATGGTTAGCAGTAGAAAGTAGTAGCTGGGGTTTATCTATGCATTCCAGAATGATCCTGGAATAGTGAGCAGTTTTAGCAGACAAGAGTAGGACCCGATAATGCTTTATGTGGTCCAGCCAGATCTGGCGGTGAATGGCTAAATCAGTTGTTCGCCATATCCGTTCAAGTCTACCATGGGATGAAGGAGGACTTGACCTAGATAGTAGGAGCACGCCCCTGCTCTTCAAATAGAGAAACACAGTCCGCTGTCCCAGACTCAGCCCACCATTTGAAATTGTCACAGTATTGGCAAGTTACAAATTCCTATTAAATTACATTTAATGCAGGGAGTCTTATCCTTTGATACCGGATGGATGTAATCAGTGCCTCATCTACCCTCATCACCTACCTGCTACATCAAAATCTATCTTATAAAAGCGGTCCTTCTGTCTGTCTGTCTGTCCGGCTATACACTCTCAAGCTATAGAGCGTACCTACACGTGCGTCACATCAAAAGAAAGCTTATGATTCCGGAACGGTCATAAGTGTATTTACTTTTCAGTGAGACAAAAATTGCGCCCATGGTATCCAAAAAACGTTCAAAATTCCGCTCATTATCATCGAGTGACGTCAAGGTCGACCAATCGTACAGTCGAGCGACCCGACGGTCGACCAATCGCTGCGTCGCGGGGGCGGGTTCCTAGCGCGTGCGGGCGGGCCGTCCTAGAGTCGAGCGACAGGACCATTGACCAATCCAACACTTCAGCAACCTGACGGTTGACCAATCGGTGCGTGTGTGGGTGAGCCTTATCGTTCTGAAATGAGGTGAGTGGCCGCCATCTTGATTCCAAACTCTTCGTTTCTTTTTCCCACTTTCTGCGTGTTTCTTTTCAAATCTACATTTCCAGCAAAAAAAAGTTGCTTTTAAACACACATTGTTTTTTTAAAAAGTTAATTAATTTGTAAATCTTTTCTCTCACCTCCATAATTTTCCTAGCTTTCACCGTTTTTCCAGGCCTCGAAGCCTGGGCCTCTGTTGCCCAGCCACACCCGAGCTAGGCACCTCCCGTCACGATCAACAAAAGGCCCGCGGTCGTCGCCATCTTTGTGAAGGCTGGAGGGGGCGGGCCTGAGCCGAGCGTCGCCACCGCCGCCATCTTAGTAAAGGCGGGCGGGGCGGGAGTCAGCGTGCACGTCCGCTTCCGCCCGGAGCGCGACTTGAGTCCGGCCGGGCCTCACGCGGTATGTTGCGCGGCGGCGTCTTTCCCTCTGGTCTAGAAGACGGCTCGGGCGGGAGGCGGAGCTCGGGAGAGCACGGGGGGGGGCGCAGTGCGGGGCTCGGGAGAGTGGGAGCTCGGGAGCGGGGCTCGGGAGGGCGGGGGGCGGGGCTCGGGCTGACCGGGGCGCTGCGCTCGGCTGGGCCATGTCGGTGCGTGGGATGGCATGGAGCTCCGCAGAGCCATCGCCGGCAGAGGGGAGCGGGTCTGCTGGCTCCAGCCCTCCCTTTCTCCCCCCCCCTCCCTTTCTCTCCCCCCCCTCCCTTTCTCTCTTTTCCGCCCCCCCCTCCTTCCCCCACCCTTCCCACTGCCCCCTCCCCCTCCACCCCTCCCCCTCTCCCCTTCCCACCCACCTCCCTCAATCCCCCTCCCCCATCCCCCTACCCCGCTACCCCCCCTCCGCCTCCCCCCCTCCGCCTCCCCCCCTCCGCCTCCCCCCCTCCGCCTCCCCCCCTCCGCCTCCCCCCCCTCCGCCTCCCCCTCCGCCTCCCCCTCCCCCTACCCCCTCCCCCTCCCCCTCCCCCTACCGCCCTCACCCCTACCCCCCTCCCCATACCACCTCCTCCCCTACCCCCCCTCCCCCTACCCCCCTCCCCCTACCCCCCCCCACCCCTACCCCCTCCACCCTACACCCCTCTCCCTCCCTCCCCCATACCCCCTCCCCCTACTCCCCTCCCCTCCGCCCTCCCTACCCCCCTTCCCCCCAGTCGCTCTATCTCTTCCCCCCCAGTCGCGCTCTCTCTTCCCCCCGTCGCTCTCTCTCTTCCCCCCGTCGCTCTCTCTCTTCCCCCCAGTCGCTCTCTCTCTTCCCCCCAGTCGCTCTCTCTCTTCCCCCCAGTCGCTCTCTCTCTTCCCCCCCAGTCGCTCTCTCTCTTCCCCAGTCGCTCTCTCTCTCCCCCAGTCGCTCTCTCTCTTCCCCCCAGTCGCTCTCTCTCTTCCCCCCAGTCGCTCTCTCTCTTCCCCCCAGTCGCTCTCTCTCTTCCCCCAGTCGCTCTCTTCTCTTCCCCCCAGTCGCTCTCTCTCTTCCCCCCAGTCGCTCTCTCTCTTCCCCCCAGTCGCTCTCTCTCTTCCCCCCAGTCGCTCTCTCTCTTCCCCCCAGTCGCTCTCTCTCTCTTCCCCCCAGTCGCTCTCTCTCTTCCCCCCAGTCGCTCTCTCTCTTCCCCCCAGTCGCTCTCTCTCTTCCCCCCAGTCGCTCTCTCTCTTCCCCCCAGTCGCTCTCTCTCTTCCCCCCAGTCGCTCTCTCTCTCTTCCCCCCAGTCGCTCTCTCTCTTCCCCCAGTCCGCTCTCTCTCTTCCCCCCAGTCGCTCTCTCTCTTCCCCCCAGTCGCTCTCTCTCTTCCCCCCAGTCGCTCTCTCTCTTCCCCCCAGTCGCTCTCTCTCTTCCCCCCAGTCGCTCTCTCTCTTCCCCCCAGTCGCTCTCTTCTCTTCCCCCCAGTCGCTCTCTCTCTTCCCCCCAGTCGCTCTCTCTCTTCCCCCCAGTCGCTCTCTCTCTTCCCCCCAGTCGCTCTCTCTCTTTCCCCCCAGTCGCTCTCTCTCTTCCCCCCAGTCGCTCTCTCTCTTCCCCCCAGTCGCTCTCTCTCTTCCCCCAGTCGCTCTCTCTCTTCCCCCCAGTCGCTCTCTCTCTTCCCCCCAGTCGCTCTCTCTCTTCCCCCCAGTCGCTCTCTCTCTCTTCCCCCCAGTCGCTCTCTCTCTTCCCCCCAGTCGCTCTCTCTCTTCCCCCCCAGTCGCTCTCTCTCTTCCCCCCAGTCGCTCTCTCTCTTCCCCCCCAGTCGCTCTCTCTCTTCCCCCAGTCGCTCTCTCTCTCTTCCCCCCAGTCGCTCTCTCTCTTCCCCCCCAGTCGCTCTCTCTCTTCCCCCCCAGTCGCTCTCTCTCTTCCCCCCCAGTCGCTCTCTCTCTTCCCCCCCCAGTCGCTCTCTCTCTTCCCCCCCAGTCGCTCTCTCTCTTCCCCCCCAGTCGCTCTCTCTCTTCCCCCCCAGTCGCTCTCTCTCTTCCCCCCCAGTCGCTCTCTCTCTTCCCCCCCAGTCGCTCTCTCTCTTCCCCCCCAGTCGCTCTCTCTCTTCCCCCCCAGTCGCTCTCTCTCTTCCCCCCCAGTCGCTCTCTCTCTTCCCCCCCAGTCGCTCTCTCTCTTCCCCCCCAGTCGCTCTCTCTCTTCCCCCCCAGTCGCTCTCTCTCTTCCCCCCCAGTCGCTCTCTCTCTTCCCCCCCAGTCGCTCTCTCTCTTCCCCCCCAGTCGCTCTCTCTCTTCCCCCCCAGTCGCTCTCTCTCTTCCCCCCCAGTCGCTCTCTCTCTTCCCCCCCCAGTCGCTCTCTCTCTTCCCCCCCAGTCGCTCTCTCTCTTCCCCCCCAGTCGCGCTCTCTCTTCCCCCCCCAGTCGCTCTCTCTCTTCCCCCCCAGTCGCTCTCTCTCTTCCCCCCCAGTCGCTCTCTCTCTTCCCCCCCAGTCGCTCTCTCTCTTCCCCCCCAGTCGCTCTCTCTCTTCCCCCCCAGTCGCTCTCTCTCTTCCCCCCCAGTCGCTCTCTCTCTTCCCCCCCAGTCGCTCTCTCTCTTCCCCCCCAGTCGCTCTCTCTCTTCCCCCCCAGTCGCTCTCTCTCTTCCCCCCCAGTCGCTCTCTCTCTTCCCCCCCAGTCGCTCTCTCTCTTCCCCCCCAGTCGCTCTCTCTCTTCCCCCCCAGTCGCTCTCTCTCTTCCCCCCCAGTCGCTCTCTCTCTTCCCCCCCAGTCGCTCTCTCTCTTCCCCCCCAGTCGCTCTCTCTCTTCCCCCCCAGTCGCTCTCTCTCTTCCCCCCCAGTCGCTCTCTCTCTTCCCCCCCAGTCGCTCTCTCTCTTCCCCCCCAGTCGCTCTCTCTCTTCCCCCCCAGTCGCTCTCTCTCTTCCCCCCCAGTCGCTCTCTCTCTTCCCCCCCAGTCGCTCTCTCTCTTCCCCCCCAGTCGCTCTCTCTCTTCCCCCCCAGTCGCTCTCTCTCTTCCCCCCCAGTCGCTCTCTCTCTTCCCCCCCAGTCGCTCTCTCTCTTCCCCCCCAGTCGCTCTCTCTCTTCCCCCCCAGTCGCTCTCTCTCTTCCCCCCCAGTCGCTCTCTCTCTTCCCCCCCAGTCGCTCTCTCTCTTCCCCCCCAGTCGCTCTCTCTCTTCCCCCCCAGTCGCTCTCTCTCTTCCCCCCCAGTCGCTCTCTCTCTTCCCCCCCAGTCGCTCTCTCTCTTCCCCCCCAGTCGCTCTCTCTCTTCCCCCCCAGTCGCTCTCTCTCTTCCCCCCCAGTCGCTCTCTCTCTTCCCCCCCAGTCGCTCTCTCTCTTCCCCCCCAGTCGCTCTCTCTCTTCCCCCCCAGTCGCTCTCTCTCTTCCCCCCCAGTCGCTCTCTCTCTTCCCCCCCAGTCGCTCTCTCTCTTCCCCCCCAGTCGCTCTCTCTCTTCCCCCCCAGTCGCTCTCTCTCTTCCCCCCCAGTCGCTCTCTCTCTTCCCCCCCAGTCGCTCTCTCTCTTCCCCCCCAGTCGCTCTCTCTCTTCCCCCCCAGTCGCTCTCTCTCTTCCCCCCCAGTCGCTCTCTCTCTTCCCCCCCAGTCGCTCTCTCTCTTCCCCCCCAGTCGCTCTCTCTCTTCCCCCCCAGTCGCTCTCTCTCTTCCCCCCAGTCGCTCTCTCTCTTCCCCCCCAGTCGCTCTCTCTCTTCCCCCCCAGTCGCTCTCTCTCTTCCCCCCCAGTCGCTCTCTCTCTTCCCCCCAGTCGCTCTCTCTCTTCCCCCCCAGTCGCTCTCTCTCTTCCCACCCAGTCGCTCTCTCTCTTCCCCCCCAGTCGCTCTCTCTCTTCCCCCCAGTCGCTCTCTCTCTTCCCCCCCAGTCGCTCTCTCTCTTCCCCCCCAGTCGCTCTCTCTCTTCCCCCCCAGTCGCTCTCTCTCTTCCCCCCCAGTCGCTCTCTCTCTTCCCCCCAGTCGCTCTCTCTCTTCCCCCCAGTCGCTCTCTCTCTTCCCCCCAGTCGCTCTCTCTCTTCCCCCCAGTCGCTCTCTCTCTTCCCCCCAGTCGCTCTCTCTCTTCCCCCCAGTCGCTCTCTCTCTTCCCCCCAGTCGCTCTCTCTCTTCCCCCCAGTCGCTCTCGCTCTTCCCCCCAGTCGCTCTCGCTCTTCCCCCCAGTCTCTCGCTCTTCCCCCCAGTCCTCTCGCTCTTCCCCCCAGTCTCTCGCTCTTCCCCCCAGTCTCTCGCTCTTCCCCCCAGTCTCTCGCTCTTCCCCCCAGTCTCTCGCTCTTCCCCCCAGTCTCTCGCTCTTCCCCCCAGTCTCTCGCTCTTCCCCCCAGTCTCTCGCTCTTCCCCCCAGTCTCTCGCTCTTCCCCCCAGTCTCTCGCTCTTCCCCCCAGTCTCTCGCTCTTCCCCCCAGTCTCTCGCTCTTCCCCCCAGTCTCTCGCTCTTCCCCCCAGTCTCTCGCTCTTCCCCCCAGTCTCTCGCTCTTCCCCCCAGTCTCTCGCTCTTCCCCCCAGTCTCTCGCTCTTCCCCCCAGTCTCTCGCTCTTCCCCCCAGTCTCTCGCTCTTCCCCCCAGTCTCTCGCTCTTCCCCCCAGTCTCTCGCTCTTCCCCCCAGTCTCTCGCTCTTCCCCCCAGTCTCTCGCTCTTCCCCCCAGTCTCTCGCTCTTCCCCCCAGTCTCTCGCTCTTCCCCCCAGTCTCTCGCTCTTCCCCCCAGTCTCTCGCTCTTCCCCCCAGTCTCTCGCTCTTCCCCCCAGTCTCTCGCTCTTCCCCCCAGTCTCTCGCTCTTCCCCCCAGTCTCTCGCTCTTCCCCCCAGTCTCTCGCTCTTCCCCCCAGTCTCTCGCTCTTCCCCCCAGTCTCTCGCTCTTCCCCCCAGTCTCTCGCTCTTCCCCCCAGTCTCTCGCTCTTCCCCCCAGTCTCTCGCTCTTCCCCCCAGTCTCTCGCTCTTCCCCCCAGTCTCTCGCTCTTCCCCCCAGTCTCTCGCTCTTCCCCCCAGTCTCTCGCTCTTCCCCCCAGTCTCTCGCTCTTCCCCCCAGTCTCTCGCTCTTCCCCCCAGTCTCTCGCTCTTCCCCCCAGTCTCTCGCTCTTCCCCCCAGTCTCTCGCTCTTCCCCCCAGTCTCTCGCTCTTCCCCCCAGTCTCTCGCTCTTCCCCCCAGTCTCTCGCTCTTCCCCCCAGTCTCTCGCTCTTCCCCCCAGTCTCTCGCTCTTCCCCCCAGTCTCTCGCTCTTCCCCCCAGTCTCTCGCTCTTCCCCCCAGTCTCTCGCTCTTCCCCCCAGTCTCTCGCTCTTCCCCCCAGTCTCTCGCTCTTCCCCCCAGTCTCTCGCTCTTCCCCCCAGTCTCTCGCTCTTCCCCCCAGTCTCTCGCTCTTCCCCCCAGTCTCTCGCTCTTCCCCCCAGTCTCTCGCTCTTCCCCCCAGTCTCTCGCTCTTCCCCCCAGTCTCTCGCTCTTCCCCCCAGTCTCTCGCTCTTCCCCCCAGTCTCTCGCTCTTCCCCCCAGTCTCTCGCTCTTCCCCCCAGTCTCTCGCTCTTCCCCCCAGTCTCTCGCTCTTCCCCCCAGTCTCTCGCTCTTCCCCCCAGTCTCTCGCTCTTCCCCCCAGTCTCTCGCTCTTCCCCCCAGTCTCTCGCTCTTCCCCCCAGTCTCTCGCTCTTCCCCCCAGTCTCTCGCTCTTCCCCCCAGTCTCTCGCTCTTCCCCCCAGTCTCTCGCTCTTCCCCCCAGTCTCTCGCTCTTCCCCCCAGTCTCTCGCTCTTCCCCCCAGTCTCTCGCTCTTCCCCCCAGTCTCTCGCTCTTCCCCCCAGTCTCTCGCTCTTCCCCCCAGTCTCTCGCTCTTCCCCCCAGTCTCTCGCTCTTCCCCCCAGTCTCTCGCTCTTCCCCCCAGTCTCTCGCTCTTCCCCCCAGTCTCTCGCTCTTCCCCCCAGTCTCTCGCTCTTCCCCCCCAGTCTCTCGCTCTCGCTCTTCCCCCCCAGTCTCTCGCTCTCGCTCTTCCCCCCCCCCCCAGTCGCTCGCTCTCGCTCTTCCCCCCCCCCCAGTCGCTCGCTCTCGCTCTTTTCCCCCCCCCCCCCCCCCCGTCGCTCGCTCTCGCTCTTCCTCTCTCTCTCTCTCTCTTCCAACAACAACATGCCCTCAAAAAAGCCTCGGCACCACCGGACACCCCCAGCTAGTAGTATAATATAAGTAGTGCCACGTCAACTTCACTTACCCCCGTGGTATAATAAAGCCAGTAACTCTTCCATTCCTATTGCGCAGCCTCAGTCCGGGATGAGAGAGGCTGCTAATTATTCATCATCTGCTGCTTTTCAAACTATAGGCCTTGGACTTATTCCTAAATTTCTCCATAATAAGAATTATTATTCAATGTAAGGTTCTGAAAGCGGAATCCACAAATAATTGTTATGCACTAGGCGAAAGCAAGAAATTGACTATATCCAGAATGGTCTGGGAGGGAAATCCCGAATGGTGGTGGTACATTTAATGCGAAGGCCTTTCAAGGTGGCCAGTGGGACTTCTATTAAGACCACTTGGTGGCAGTGTTAGCACATACTGTACTTAAAGCTGATTATTGGATCCTGAAAACTGATCTAAAGTACCCAATATACTCATAGATCTCCTGGTGGTTTCAAACATCTCATTAGCTGGCATAAACACTTTTACTTCTTGAATCTGGCTCTGTCTCCCTTCATCAGATCTAGATACTATATATCTACAGTGTTCTCAGCAAAACGCAATACCATGAACAGCTGCACAAGTCCTCACCCAGGAAAACTTTCCCCATTCTCCTGCAATTCAAATGAAAGAAGCGTTAAATGTACAAGCGCCTATTATGCATGGGGGATCCTGCTATTGTAATTGAGTTCATTGCTCTGTTGAATAACAGTGATGCATGAACCTTTTTATTGATTTAACAATTTACCTTTGATTTGCTTATGCTGAAACCTGTGAATGAAAATGTGCTGCATGAAATGTACGACCTGAAATAGCTGCAAATGAATCCCCTTGCATTTTAACATGATCACATAAATACCTCTATGGTGTAGAATATCTTAATGGTCAAAAGAGGCCATTCACAGATTGACAAAAGATGCAAAGAAGTATAAACAGCCTGAAATATAAAAGAACCAGTGACTAGTGTGAAATTGACTAAACTTTTAACAAAATAAATAAAGTTTAAGTGTGATATGTCGACGTGTTCACCTATTAATGCTATTCAATACAGTGCTCCATTCCAAAAGCAGACCGTGCTGTGCAGAACAAGGTGTGAACTTCAGTTTGAAGTTTGCAATCTGGAAAGAGGGAAGCTGAAAAGCTGATGAACCAGCTGTTGTTAATTTTGGGCTCTTGGCTGAGGTTGGATGTACATAGAGAAGTCGGATGGGGTTCTTATTGTCATCTTTTTCTGTTTCATTAAAATCACATTTAAAATGTTCCCATTTGGTGGGTGCAATAAATATTTGAAGCCCATGGGATAAAAGGGGCAATAGAAGCATGGATACAAAATTGGCTAAAGGATAGAAAACCGAATTGTGGTGAGTGGCTGTTTCTCGGACTGGAGCGAGGTATATAGTGACGTATGAAATGGCTGAAGGGTCGATAACAAGAGGGCACAGATTTAAGGTGATTGGCAAAAGAACCAGAGACGACATGAGGAAACATTTTTTATGTAACAAGTGGTTCGGATTCTGAATGCACTGCCTGATAGGGTGGTGGATACAGATTCATTAGTATCCTTCAAAAGGGAATTGGATAAATACTTGAAGGACAAAAAATTACAGGGATATGGGGAAAGAGCAGGGGAATGGGACTAACTGGATTGCCCTTTGAAAGATCCTGCGCAGACTCAATGGGCCGAATGACGACCTTCTGTGCTATGATAAGTCTAATGAGGCAGGAGACGGATGTGGGTGGAATCTGCCAGCTGGTGCCATCCGGGGAGCAGAGTGCACAGTGAGCAATTGTCATTCAAGGCACTATTGGAGGAGCAGTGCATGCACAATCTGCACTACACTAAGGAAGCAATTGTCCACCACTGCAAAATGTTCCATGAAGACCTAAAGCCGTAGTCCACCTCCCGTAGGGCCTTGTCACTAGGAATGAAGGTGACGACAACCCTCAAATTTCTACGGCTCTGATTCCTTCCAGTCAGGCACTGGCGATCTGTAACATCAGCCAAGGACTGTGAGGACCTGCATTCAACAGGTGACATGCTCTCTTCCGCAGGGCATCCAACTTCATTAAATACAACGTGTCCCCTGCTATAGGGGGTGGTGTTTGGGTCAGCTTCGCCTCTGACTTATGAGCGGTTTGAATCGTTCCCACTCCCTTGGTACTAGACCTTAGACTTATTTGGGGGTTGTAATGAAATTGCAGCAGACAACTGAATTTTGGTGAAAGAACTTTGATCTTTATTTGAGAAAGAAAATACACACCATAATCTTAACACTCTAAATTGGGGGAACACTTCGGAATATATGAGGGAAAATAACAATAGACAGAATACTTCACCCCTCCCAATCCCACTTCACTAGCTAAGTTGGGCTCCAGAGGACCAGGGATAATGCTCACCAAAACGACTTCTTTTGACAGTTGTAGAGGTTCGCGATTTCGGGGTTCTCTAGATGTGACGGTTAGGGCCTGCCGTACCCCGGACACGATAGAGGACTTCACCTGCGTTGCTGGTCAGTCTTCGCGTGTCCGCTGATGCGGTCGGGTGCGTATTGGATCTATCCGGTGAGTACCCAATTTCTTTTGGTTAGAAGTAGGGTTTAGAGTCTTTTCAGTAAAATCTTACCCAGGGGTAAGTCAGGATAGTTTGTAGAGTGGAAAAACTTGCGGATCTTTGGTTTCTTCCAAGTTGGTGGCCCAACATTACCCGGTTGCTGGTAATATTTTTGGTTGGTTGTTTCGTGGGGCCCTGGTCTGCCGTGATGGCGTGTTACTTCTTCGAGAGGGAGAACTGCTTTGAGATGGACTTCTTGATCCCGATGTTGGTGGATCTCTTCTGGGTCGACGAACCTTCTTACTCGAACTTGAACTCGAACTAACTTCCTCTTGGACTGGTTTCTTGAACTCTTTTCTGTGAGAAACAGGCCTTCAATTATACTGATTGAGGCCTGCTAATCTGCGCGCCAAATCAGTTCTGGCTTATTGCTAGTTTTGGCGGACTCATTCATTTTGATTGGTTTGAATTGTTTAATTGGTTTTGGGATGGTCCCATCGATCTTAAGTTGTTTTAAGAACGTGTGAAGTGGTTTCGGGATGGTCCCATCGATTGTTTAACCTCTTGTTTAATTGCAGTAAAGTTGTCTTTTCCTGTGGGGGCCAAGGTTCCTTTGTTGGTTGGTGGCATGTTTTGCATTATGCAAGGTTCTGGATGGTTCTGTAACTTTGGTGGGAACTGCTTTTCTGTTGGTCTATTGTCAGTATGTAAAATGACTGAGACAGTCTAGATAGTCCCCAGACAGCTCGGTTATTGCCAATACCCAAAACTGTCCATTTACAGAGGCCAATCCCAATTCCTTTGTTGCAGCCTTTTTCCTTCCACAGGCTCGAACATGCCTTTTTTAAAAATACCAAAATCCTGGGGTTTTTGGCTTTAAGACTCCCTTCGGCCCAACATTCTTATACCATTCTGACATGGTTGATAACAGTCCAAAAATCCCTCCTTTAGGGTAATCATCTTGGCTTTGGGGGACCTGCTGAATTTTGAGAATCTTACACCTGCGCATCAAGAGACAGGGCCATCACCTTCCACAGCTTGCACTTGACTACCACTCTCCATGCCACTTGGCAGGAGCTTTCTTAAGTTGCAGCTCACTTACCTCCCAGGCTCAAGCCTCAATCTGAGTCACAGAATCACACACAATCACAGAAACCCCACAGTGCAGATAGAGGCCATTTCGGCCCATCGAGCCTGCACCGACACATATCCCACCCGATCCCCGTAACCCCTACACCAACACATATCCCACCCTATCCCCGTAACCCCACGTATTTAACCCCCCTAACACTAAGGGTCAATTTTTTATCATAGCCAATCAACCTAACCCGCACATCTTTGGACTGTGGGAGGAAACCGGAGCACCCGGAGGAAACCCACGCAAACACGGGGAGAATGTGCAAACTCTACACAGACAGTCACCCGAGGCCGGATTCGAACCCGGGTCTCTGGCGCTGTGAGGCAACAGTGCTAACCACTATGCCAGTCATGACATTTGTTCTCCGCTTTTTATAGTGCCACGTGGCTGTTCCGCGGCATGCCATTGGCTATGCTATTGGTCCCTGACTTGTCATTGAGCTTGTTGCACCATGGCCGGATTGATTTTTTTTTTCTCCCTAGCAAATCTTGGCTGAGTATAGTGCGAGACGAATGGAGAGCGCAAATGTCTGATTAACGTTGCACGTCATTCCATTCCAGAAAAAGCCGACCCAATGTTCTTAATTTAGATAGAGGTTTAATGGGATTATAATGGTGTATGTCAATGGGTGTGATGTTTTGGCAGATGTGGCTTATATAGTCGGACACTCCAATTTTGATTTTTTTTTAAGGTTGCACACCACAGCTTTGACCATCTGTCAGGTCCCAATAATTCTGTTGAAAATGTAGAGCAATGCAGGCAAGCTCACTCCAGAGCAAGCAAGTTTCATTTCAGTGAAGAGCCTACTGTGTAAAGTAACTGATAATAGATACTGGTCCAATGAGGTCAACTGGATGCTTGGTTCCAGATTGTTATATCTCTTAAAAGTTTAACATTTATGAAATCTCCTGTGAAAGCCCTTGGGAGGTTTTTGCACTATATAAATGTTGCATATCTAATCGTGTACATGTGATGGTTGTTTAAACCTCTACAGTCTGCTTGTCATTTTTTTCTGGTGGGAGTGTGAAAGAGGATAGTAAAAGCCGCTCAAAAAAACTCATGGGTTTTCACCTGATGGTTGCAAGCAATTAAATTGTAAGTGCCAGTATCTCTAATATGCATTGTAAGAAGATGATACAGAAATATCCGCAAAGCATTTTATTTCCTTGGCTGGCAACTTGTAAATATTTCATCTGGTGACAGGACTGTGATGAGGCTTTTAACTCCTGAGGAAATGTTGCAATTATAGAATCCTGGTAACCAGCAAGTTCTTTCAAATAGTGTCTGTTCCAGCTTTGGCTCACGTCTACAAATTGGCAAATTCTTCTGGGAAAAATATCTTTTTGCTTCCTGTATCTTTCATCTCCGTCTCCACCTTTAATGTGGTTCTGTGGCTTTATGAGCAGCCTTTTCTTTTTTTTTCAACGTTTGCCAACTGCATTTACAAACGTAAACAGTTGGTTTACAGAGTGGGAGGTTTGTCTAACCCTGCCATCCATATGCCAATGAATATTTAAGAAAAGGCGCAGAATAGCCAGGGACATTGAACAGTCCTTTTACACTCCTCATCTGGGTAACTTCCAGTCATGGTTGGAGGGATGTCGTCAATCTGTGCAATTTGGAAAAAGAAAGACTTTCATTTTTATAGCGCCTTTCACGACCAAAGCGCTTTATAGCCAATGAAGTACTTTTTGAAGTGTGTAGGAAATGCGGCAGCCAATTTGCACAGCAAGATCTCACTAACAGCAATGTGATAATGGCCAGATAATCTGTTTGTGATGGGGGATAAAAACTGGCTAGAACGCCGGGGATAACTCCCCTGCTCTTCTTAGAAATAGTGTCATGGGATCTTTTAGGTCCACCTGCAAGGGGCCTCGGTCCACCTGCAAGGGGCCTCGGTCCACCTGCAAGGGGCCTCGGTTTAACGTCTTAGCTGAAAGACAGCACCTCCAACAGTGCAGCACTCCCTGAGTACAGTTTCAAAGACTTGTGGTTCAGTCAGTTCCTGTCTAAACATTGGTAAACAAAGGAAAACCTCAAGAACATATGAGGATATGTGTTCAGTTTTATTTTGTTTTTTACTCTACTGTACAGTAGAGTCAGTTTCAGTTGTTGTGCTCGAACATTCTCATTAGTGGGTAAGGGAATGAAATATGCACTAAGCAGTAGAAGCAGATAATGAATAATGTTCTCTAGAGCTGTTTAAGTATAAACTTAGAGTGAGCACATTATCTTCCCTCAAAGTCCTTGAGGAGGAAGTGCTGACAGTTAATTCCCACTAAGATGTAGGTAAAGTTGGAGGGAGAGCTGTCTGTTAGGTTTATCATGCAAACCTCCGGCTGGCTGTTTTGAGTGACGCAGAGGACATGGAGCCAGGTCTCCCCCTGGCTGATGCATGGCTCAGGGAGGCTAGAAAAATGAGCGGTCTGCAGGACTGTGTGTTTGCCCTTGCTCACTAGGTCATCAAGCGGTTCAGGTGAAATATTCCGAATAACACCGACCAAGGAAGGAACTGAAATTTGTACCTATTACAGAAATTAGCCTTCATTAAACACTGTTCAAGTTAAAATGGAATTTTGATTCAGAACCGTACTTAAAAATATTCAGTCCCCACAGGGATGAAGTACATTAGATTCATAGCTTGCAGCACCTTTAATTCTTTTAGTGATATTGTGGCGGAGCCACCAAAGGACTCAGAGCGGTTGTACATAATTCCTTTAACAGCAATGTAGTCACTGTCTGTGCCTGTACCTTTAATTACACTGTTTAACTGTACTATGTCTAGTTACCTTTACAGCGCGGTTTCAACGTGATGACGTCATGCTGTTAGTCATGTGATTCCCCAATGGCGGGAAGAACGTGATGACGTCAGCCTTCAGACTAGGGGATCAGTCCTCGTGGAGCCTTCAAGGAGAGCAGACCTGTACTCGATGTATTCCAGCAGTTTCTAGTTAAAACCAGTTTTGTTCCATTAAAGTTCATTGTTTTCATTGCCTGAGTCGAACTCAGTCTTTTCGATAGGAACCTCCGTTCCTACATTGGTGACCCCGATTTCTACGAACAATTTTTGTGGAAGATTCATCATGGACACGAACGCCATCATGCTGAAACTGCCACAGTTCTGGGAGCAACAACCAGACGTCTGGTTTATCCAGGCTGAAGCCCAGTTCGCCATCAGGAACATCGTCGCGGATCAGACCCGTTATTATTACGTGGTCTCCGCCCTCAACAGCGCAACTGCCTCATGGATACGGTTGCAAAATTCTGGGAATTTTTAAAAGAGAAAACTTTCCATGGGAATTTATGGGAATTTTGAGTTTTTTTGCACACTGATGGTTTTTGTCTCTGACCCTTATATTATCTTTGTCGTCAAAATAGACATACTGTTCCATACAAATAAAAACAGGCTTTCAAAACTTTATTTAGGTTATAATTTTGAACTTTATTGAACCCCCACAAAAAAGACCTATCTAAAATAAAATAAAAAGAGCGTCAGCTTATTTAGCCTGTAATTTGTCCTTATTTTGCCCCTTTGAGTCTTCTACTCATGAGTCTTCTGAGTCTTCTACTCCTCATTGCTCCTCATGATTCTCTGACTCTGACGTGTCCATTTCCTCCTCTGTGTCAGTGTCTAGCTGTGTGGTGGACACTTCTGTATCTGGCTCAATAAGTTGTAGGTTCGCCCGGATAGCCACCAGTTTCTCCACTCTCTTGTTAGTCAGCCTGTTGCGCACCTTTGTATGCGTATTCCCAAAAAGTGACCAGTTTCGTTCAGAGGCCGCTGATGAAGGTGGGATTTGGAGTATCACCGATGCAATAGGTGACAGGGCCTCAGATGCACAAAGTCCCTTCCACCAGGTATGTGCACCGATCTGCTTGCATGATTCCCATATCCCATCCCCATTCCAAAGACCTTGCTTGGTAGAGAACTTTGCCAGACTTCCCAGAACTTTGCCCACATCCAGATGGTGTGAGAGGGTAGAAATCACACTGTAAGCACTGTTGATCTGTTCTCCAGAAAGTATTGGTCTTCCAGCATGTATGCTGCAGCATGAATCGGCTTGACACAAAATTCTTGACGCGTCTGTATGAATTGAACAATTGCCTTCTCCTCTGCTTTGAGCAGCAGGGATGTGGGTAGGGCAATGCTGATTTGTTCTTTTAAATCAGTAAAAAGCCTGAGAACATCTGACAAGACAGCGTCATCTCCTTCAATCTGAGCAATTGCAGATGCTACTGGTGAGAGTAGTTTAAGGCTGTTAACCACTCTCTCCCAAAACACATCATCCAGCAGTATTTTCTTGATGGTGGCTTCCATATCCCCAGACTGGGATATTGCCATTTCTTGCAGCGACTCCTTACCCTCCAGAAGGCTGTTGTACATGATGACAACACTACCCCATCTAGTGTTGTTGGGCAGCTTCAGTGTGGTGTTCTTGTTCTTTTTCATTTGCTTGGAGTTGTAGGTTGCTGACATACTTAACAACTTGCTTGGCTCTCTTGTACAGTGCTTCCATGGTTCTCAAACCCATGATGTCCTTGAGGAGCAGGTTAAGCCCATGAGCTGCGCACCCAATAGACGTAATATGAGGGTAGGCCTCCTCCACTTGAGCCCAAGCAGCCTTCATATTCGCAGCATTGTCAGTAACTACTGCAAAGACCTTTTGTGATCCAAGGTCGTTGATGACCGCTTTCAGCTCATCAGCAATGTATGTGCCTGTGTGTCTGTTGTCCTTCGTGTCTGTGCTCTTGAAGAACACTGGGAGAGGAGTGGAGACGATGTAGTTTATGATGCCCTCCCCTCGTACATTTGACCACCCATCTGAGATAACTGCAACACAGTCTGCCATCGCTATCGTTTCTTTGAGCTTTCCTTGGACTCTGTTATACTCAGCCTCCAGCAAATAAGTAGACAAAGCATGTCTGGTGGGAGGACAGTATGCAGGGCGAATAACATTGAAAAATCTCTTCCAGTACACATTGGCTGTGAGCATGAGGGGTGAGCCTGTTGCATATACAGCTCGAGCAAGGCACTCATCTGCATTCTTCTGGCTATGGTTATCCATTGTATCAAAGAACCTTCCAAGTGGGCCAGGAGTTGCTGATGATAAGGAGCCTGATGCTGAATGAGAACCATCATCTTCTTGAATGGAAGCAGAGGAACTCTGGGCTGACTGCTGTGAGCTTTGAGTGAAGTTGTTGCATTTGGATAAATGCTGCTGCATCTTTGTGGCATTCTTTACATATGGCTTTCTACAGTGTTTGCACATGTACACAGTCTTTCCATCTTTAATGCCTGGGGTAAAATGCTTCCACACATCCGACGGTAAACGTGGCATTGTTCTATGCAGAGAAATAAAGGGCATTCATCTCTGTGTCGAACTGCGGTCGATCAGCACGATTGCAACAGGGTGAGTACATTTTTGCTGATGCTCCATGTGATGGAAGCATGACCTGTACACACACGACGCTACATCACCAATAGTGTATTATTTTGTATATTTTAAATTGAAGGACAACAGAGTTCAACAAGTAATTGGTTTATTTGGTATAAAGTCTGATTTACTTACTGCATCATCACAACATCAGCAGAAAACAAAATGACTTCCCTCAGGACCCCTAACCTGGATCTTAAAAAAAAAAACTATAGCAGTCTTACAGATGCCTGCAGGCCAATCACAATTCTATATGCAAATATTACAAATAGAGGGAGCTAATCGCTCATCCACTCATCCAACCAATCAGGACACATTTGTTCACAGTCACACACAAAACTTGTAATTATTAAAACAAGCCAAGTAAGAAGATAAACATATATTGATTAAGAAATTCCTTAATAATTAAGATTCCATCTCTGTTAGTAATTTTAAGAGAGGACCTGTGGGGAAAAAAAAGAAAGAAATACAAAAAAAACAATATTATGCTAGCATGTGCTTTTTTGGGCAAAATTCCCAAGCTAAACTTCCCGTGGAAAATTTCCGGAAATTTACCAGAAAATTTACCGGAAACTTTCCACCCCTTTGCAACCCTACTCACGGATCATCAGCCTCCTCGGTAGTCCTCCTACTGACAGCAAGTATGATACGATAAAGGCGCGGTTGCTTCAGGTCTTCGAGCTCTCAAAGTCAGAGCGCGCTCGCCGGCTCATCACGCTGCCTGGCCTCGAGGACTCCAAACCGTCCGAGCTCATGAGCCAAATGCTCACGCTGTTGGGTGCTGAACCGGAATGCTTCCTCTTCCGGGAGCTTTTCCTCTACCAAATGCCTGAGCAGGTACAGGCTGCCCTAGCCAGATCTGACATTACAGACTGCGCCGAGCTTGCTGCCGAAGCCGATAAGATTTTCACGGTAACCCAGCAGTGCTGCGTGGCCACGAGGCGCCCATCCCCCACAGACGCGGTACCAGCTCCTCCTACAGCAGGCTGGTGCTCCTACCACGCCCGTTTTGGCGCGAAAGCACGATGCTGCCACTCCCCCTGCAGTTTTTCGCCCCAAAAAAACCCAACAAAGCTCCTGCAGCGTTCCTGGCGAAGGAGGACCGGGTCTAATGGGCGCTCCGCGGTTGCGATGGCCGTCTGATCTAAGGGGAAACTTTTTTATATCACCGATTCCCTATCGGGCCGACGTTTTCTTTGCGACACCGGGGCGCAGTGTAGCATTCTCCCTGCGTCAAAGCTCGATATGCAGGCTGGGAACCTCGTTTTTTCCCTCGTAGCGGCTAAAGGCGCAGCAATTCGAACATTCCGAAAGCGGCGGGTCGAAGTCTGTTTCGCCGGTCAGCGCTTCTTTTGGGAATTCGTCACGGCCACAGTCTCACAGGCCATCCTAGGGGCGGATTTTCTGTGTGCCAACAGCCTCCTCGTCGATGTCCAGCACCGCCGGCTGATCAACGCGACCACCTTCCACTCGATTCCGTTCTACCACGGTACCTCCGTGTCGCGCTCTATTGCCTGCGCCTTCCCTCCTCCGGATGACTTCACTCGGCTCCTTGGAGAGTTTCCGGAGCTGACAAGGCCCACTTTCTCCTCCTCGGCAACGAAGCATGGTATTGAACATCATATTGCCACAACTGGCTCCCCGGTTTATGCGCGGGTTAGAAGGCTCGAACCCGGCAAGCTCGCGGCTGCAAAAGCGGAGTTCGACACGATGGAGCGGCTCAGGATCATTCGACGATCCAATAGTCCCTGGTCCTTGCCTCTCCACATTGTTCCGAAACCGTGCGGCGGCTGGCGGCCATGCGGTGACTACCGACGCCTAAACGACGCCACCACTCCGGATCAGTACCCGATTCCGCATATTCAGGATTTCTCGGCTCATTTGGCGGGAAATTCTATCTTTTCTAAAGTTGACCTCATCCGGGGATATCACCAGGTTCCCGTGCACCCGCAAGATGTCCCCCCTTTTGGCCTCTTTGAGTTCCTGCGGATGCCGTTTGGCTTGAAGAACGCAGCACAGGCATTCCAGCGTTTAATGGACTCCGTGCTCCGAGACCTACGCTTCATCTTCGTCTACCTTGACGACATTCTCTATCGTCAGTGCTAGCAAGGAAGAGTGCGAGCAAGGAAGAGCACATGTCCCATTTGCGTACCCTCTTTACGCGCCTCAGCCAGCACGGTTTAATCATCAACCCGGCCAAGTGCCAGTTCGGCCTGCAGCAGATCGATTTCTTGGGACACCGCATAACATCGGACGGCGCCGTCCCCTTAATGACGAAGGTGGAAGCGGTTACCTCTTTCCCGCGCCCGCCAACCATCCAGGCCTTGCAAGAGTTCCTGGGGATGGTCAACTTCTACCACCGTTTTGTCCCTAAGGCGGCTCAGCTTATGCAACCCTTGTACGGGGCCCTCAAGGGCAAGTCCGGTAAGGATCCAATCAGCTGGACAGCCGAGATGGACCAGGCGTTCGTCAACACCAAGAGCGCTTTGGCCAACGCAACCATGCTGGCGCACCCACCTCCAGGTGCCACCATCGCCCTTACCACGGACGCGTCAGACTACGCCATCGGCGCAGTGCAAGAGCAGGGGGTCAACGGCACGTGGCAACCGCTGGCGTTTTTCAGCCGTCAACTACGGAAAAATGAAAAAAAATACAGCACCTTCGATCAGGAGCTACTGGCCCTTTTTCTCGCCTTTTGCCATTTCCGGTTCTTATTGGAAGGACGTCCCTTCATGGCTTTTGTCGACCACAAGCCTCTTACATTCGCCATGGCCAAGACCGCCGAACCGTGGTCCGCTCGTCAACAACGTCACTTGACGTTTATTTCCGAATTTACCACGGACATTCAACATGTGTCTGGTAAGGACAACCTGGTGGCGGATTGCCTCTCCCGTGCGACGGTCCACGAGGTGCACCTGGGGATCGACTACGCCCTCATGGCTGCAGATCAGGCCTCGGACACTGAGGTCCAATCATACAGAACCGTTCCCTCTAGCTTCCAAGCGACCGACGTCACTTTCCAGGCCACAGGCGCTACGCTCCATTGAGACGTCTCCATGGGCGTTCCCCGACCTATCGTGCCGGTCGCATGGCGCCGGAAGGTGTTTGATGCCATACACGGGTTGTCGCACCCTGGGATGAAGGCTTCACAACGGCTTATGTCGGCGAAGTTCGTCTGGAAAGGAATGCACCTCGATGTCCGTGACTGGGCTAATACCTGCGTCGTCTGCCAGAAGGCCAAAGTCCAGCGTCATATTAAAGCTCCAGTGGCTACATTCGCTGTTCCGGAGCGTTGTTTCGACCACGTGCATGTGGACCTTGTGGGGCCGCTTCTGCCTTCTCAGGGTTATACTCATCTCCTCACCACGGTGGACCGCACCACTAGGTGGCCAGAGGCAATTCCTTTGGTTTTCACCACTTGCAGACGTCGCTAGAGCTTTCATCTCCTGTTGGGTTGCCCGTTTCGGGGTACCGGCGGACATCTCTTCTGACCGTGGGCCACAATTTTCCTCGGAGCTTTGGAACGCTGTAGCTCAGGGGCTCGGCACCAAACTTCATCGCACCACCACCTATCATCCACAGGCGAACGGCCTTTGCGAGCGATTCCACAGGTCGCTTAAAGCCGCCCTTCGGGCCAGTCTTCAAGGTGCAGGATGGGTGGACAGACTTCCATGGGTCCTTTTGGGTCTTCGTACAGTGCCCAAAGAAGACCTGCAATCGTCCTCAGCTAAACTCGTCTACGGCCAGCCTCTCCGAGTACCAGGGGATTTCCTCCCTTCTCCCACAGAGCCATGGTCCGCCTCCCAGCAGCTCGTTAGCCACCAGTAAGCGGCCAGATGCTTCGCTCCGGTGCCTACATCAAATCACGGCTTACAGAACTCCCACGTGCCACCGGGACTGAAGAATGCTGAGTATGTATTCATCTGCCACGACGCTCACCGGGATCCACTCAAACCCCCTTACACTGGTCCTTTCCGCGTCATCGAACCAAGAGACAAATCCTTTTCGGTTGACGTCGGAGGAAAGCCAGATCACATCTCGGTGGACCAATTGAAGCCGGCTCACCTGGACCTGGACCACCCAATCGTCGTTGCTCAACCACCCAAATGTGGCCGCCCGCCCGCAGCCGCCACGCCAGATCAACCACAACCGACTGCCAGCTCGACCACCGGTCATCAGCTTCCTCTGCCAGGGTATCGAAGTCGATCAGACAGACTTGCCAGACCTCCTCCTCGTCTCACTTTTTCTGTTAAAGACAATTCTGGGGGGGCGCATGTGGCGGTGCCACCAAAGGACTGAGAGCGGTTGTACATAATTCCTTTAACAACAATGTAGTTACTGTCTGTGCCTGTACCTTTAATTACACTGTTTGACTGTACAATGTCTAGTTACCTATACAGCGCGGTTTCAACGTGATGATGTCATGCCATTAGTCACGTGATCCCCCCAATGGCGGGAAGAACGTGATGACGTCATGACATCAGCCTTCAGACCAGGGGATCAGCCCTCGTGGAGCCTTCAAGGAGAGCAGACCTGTTATTGATGTATTCCAGCAGTTTCCAGTTAAAACCAGTTTTGTCCAATTAAAGTTCATTGTTTTAATTGCCTGAGTCGAACTCAGTCTTTTCAATAGGAACCTCCTGATGTGCTGTATCCTATATTAACATAACATAAATAATGGAAAATGGATGTATTTTAAATTGTGAGATCTAAACAAGATATTCAAATTGAGTTTTACAGAAATTGAAGCTAATTGTGATTCTTGAGCATGAAAGTCAATCAGTAATGAAATGTTTAAAGACTATTGCCGGCAATATCTCCTTGAATGATGACTGCCAAAACAGTCAAAAGTTTTGTGTTCTGGCTTTGGAAGGAAAGATTGCATCTTGGAGAGCTTGTATTCTGAACTGGCTAGATTTAAAGTCGAATAATAGGCTGGTGATTGCTTTGTGATGGAAGGGAGAGTAATCTTTCTGTCAGTCAGCATGTTGGCTTAGTATTTCAAATGATTGCAGTTGCAATGAAGTACTGTATTATACAAAATCAGTGTTTGAATGGGCTTTCTTTTGGAAGCATTGCTACTTTGTTAGATTATAAAGAATCAATAACTGTAACTCAAGTCTACTATCACATGGTAAATTACGAGCCAGCGATAGAAAAATAGATCTTAGTGCTTTTATCTCTCCCCTCTCTGTTCCTCCCCCACTCTCTCCTCCCCCTCTCTATCTAGCTCTCCTTACCCCTCCCCTCTCTCTCTGCTCCCCCTCTCCCTCCCCCTCTCCCCCTCTCTGCTCCCCCCTCGCTCCCTTCCCCCTCTCCCCCTCTCTGCTCCCCTCTCGCTCCCTTCCCCCTCTCTCCCTGCTTCCCCTCCCTCGCCCCCCCTCTCTTCCCCTCCTCTCCCATCCTTCTTTCCCCCTCCTTCCTCTCTCTCCCCCTCCCCTCCCCTTTTCACCCTCTCTCCCCCTCCCCCTCCCCTCCCTCTCTCCCCCTCCCTCTCCCCCCCTCCCCTCTCTCCCCCCTCCCCTCCTCTCTCCCCCTCCCCTCCTCTCTCCCCTCCTCTCTCTCTCTCTCTCTCTCTCCCCCTCCCCTCTCTCTCTCCCCCTCCCCTCTCTCTCTCTCTCTCTCTCTCTCTCTCCCCCTCCCCTCTCTCCCCCTCTCTCTCTCTCTCTCTCTCCCCCTCCCCTCTCTGTCCCCCCCTCCCCCCCCTCCCCGTCCCCTCTCTGTCCCCCGTCCCCTCTCTGTCCCCCGTCCCCTCTCTGTCACAATTCACAATTCACAATTCAAATCGCTTTATTGGCATGATAAGTTACATCTTATGTTGCCAAAGCATCAAAATACATTTATGGTTTACCACATAAACGCAGTTCTATTCATACAGTGTATAAACAGGTATATCCCTGAGTGTCCCCCGTCCCCTCTCTGTCCCCCGTCCCCTCTCTGTCCCCCGTCCC